>NW_010429867.1:0-28244 GCF_000710305.1 Buceros rhinoceros silvestris | reverse complement strand
CTGATCTAAGTGTGGGACATATCTCCTGGGCATGTTGTTGTGTGGTTTTCTTAGCATGAGGTATTTGATACAGAGACTGTCCACTGGTCTCAACTGCTGATCTGCAGTCACCTATAAATCTAAAAATCTCTTTGCCTTGTGAAGAGTCCTAGCTGGCTGCAGACCAGTGATGGAATCCCTGAGCAGGCGAGGAGTACAGGCTGCTAGTGAAGAGAGAATACGCTGCTGTCTTAGCAGCTAAAGAGAGTTTGGAGCTGCAGCAGATGAATATAAAGGCAGAGTAAACCTAGCTCTCCCAGGGCAGTTCTGCAGTGGGGTATAGGATAGGAATGATAAGCAGGGACAGCAGCTCTTCTTGTAACTGAGCTGCTGGGGAAATGAACCATTTTAGACTATCACTGGTCAGATACTTCAATACTCAGATACTTAGAAGGTTGAGGGAAATTTGATTTAGCTTCGTTAAAAGTTCATGGTGTCAGGGGAAAAGATTGAAACAGCTTCTCTTCCAAGCTGTCCTAGAGAAAAATCCCTAAAATTGCCTTCTCAAATGTAATCATCTGATCAGGCTGGTGCAAAGAGGGCAAGTGCCATAAATGTTGTTTTTGTGAGAATTATGTGGACAGAGATTGCTTTTTGGTGAATCGGTTATTAGCTCCAGCATGGTCTGGCAGAGCAAATTACACCGATAGTGTCTAGCACAGATACATTAGTCATACCTTACCCCTGACAGTGAGACAGCTTGGGAATGTTCACAGGACTTACTCAGAAGGTCTCTGAAAAAAAATCAGCTCCCCCATAGTGTGTTTATTTGCCTTTGGGTGTGAACAATGAGGGTGCTGGTGTTCCTGCGTGCTGGGAAGCAGAGCTAACCCATGGAACACGTAACAGTAAGGATGGGGAAGCTGTAACAAGTGCAGTTATCTGTCGGGTCGCCACCAGTGCCAGCCTGGCTCCTGGGTCACTCGCTGCCGGGCTCAGCATTTTCTACTTTACAGGTACTGATCTGGTAAGCACTACCCAGGACAGTCATGGGGTTGGCTGTGGTTTTGGTTTTTCTTTTCTTTTTGGTTGTTTTTTTTTTTTTTTTTTTTTAGATCCCCAAAGCATTTTAAAGCTCCGTCCAAAATGAAAAGCTGAGTAGCAGCTGTGCACTGGTCATAGCAAATCCCAGCAGCTATGAGCTGGTTAGCAATAGCTCAGGCTATGGCTAGTGGTGTCGTTTTAGTGAGAGAGGCTGTGTTAGCCAGTACATAACGATTCATTCCCTCTACCTGTCTTGAAAAGAATCCTGGGGTCCTTAATTGCTCTTTAAAAGTCACAGGAGATAAGCAAAAGAGACCTTGTTTTAAGTACTTCCCTGAAAGCCGTACTTCTATCAGCCCAGCAGAAGCCGTGCAGCTTCCCCACGCTGTGCAGTGCAGCAGCAGGAGCACTTTGAGTGCAGGGTTTTGTGAGGATTACCTTGTATGATTCCCTTCTAGTTCGGCCAGACTGCTGGCACCTGTGTGCTGATGTTGTTGATGAAGTGCTTAATACATTCTGTACCCACGCTGCCGTTGCTGCTGGATTCCTCATCTTGAAGAAGTGCGGGTAAAAGGAAACTGGCTTGAAAGGCCCTCTTTCTCTGACAAACTTCTTTGTAGCGTGCGTGCAGTTTTTTGGAGTAACGGTACTTGCAGTTCAATTCAACCCTCAGAATCCAATACTGGAGGGAAGTTCAGTCTGTGTTAGCAACAGCAAAACTGCCAAAGTCTTTACATGAGAGAACTGACAGTGTGGTGTGGGGTTCCAAACCCTGGCGCTTCTGCACAAAGAAAGCTTTAGGTAGAGATGTTACGTGTGTTCAGAACACAAAGGGTTGAGTATTTGCTGAATGACCAGATTGTGCTATTGGAAAACATCATATCTGTTGTGGTGGTGTGTGTGTGCACATGTTTGTTGGGGATTTGCTCAGGGGCTTTAGGAAGATTGTGGTTTTGGGTGTCGAGGCATCTAAACTGGTAAAGTTGTATTGCTTTGAATGGGAGTACGCTGATTTATATTAAAGATACTTTGCCTGGACCTGTGGGTGAGCCTGATAACAGCTGAAAGCAAAGATTGAAAACAACTGGACAGAGTGCTTTTGAATGACCCATCATTAAGGAACGACCATAGTTTGGTTATTAATGTCTCCTACTTTCTTTGGCCCTTCAAGGGGGAAAAAATTCTCACTGTTAGTTCTTTCTAATGTGTCATTAAATTTCCTTGAAAACCTGGTTAAACAAGCAGTATTTGAAGAAAACAGCTTGTGATTCAGTTATTACTGATTACTGTAAATTTTTTTTTTTAGTGGTTTTGTGCATAAGCATGTTACTCTGGGTAGATAATTTGCAGTTTAAAGAGACCCTGAAGCCTGGTGTCAGTGTTAATAGTGAAAAGAATTTTTCTTCAGACACTGGTAGGTGTCAGACCCTGATTTTAGGTGTAAATACTGCGGGCAGGATATATCTCTGGAAGGTGATTTTTGCATTCAAACATTAGAAGCTTATGTTCTGAAAGTACATGTTCAGATTGTGAAGCTCTAGTCTATTTAGGAGCTGTGCTTTTCATCTGGATCAGTGTATTCTGGGAACTGGTGCCACAAGAAAAAAATCTTTTAATGAAAATCCTCTTAGTTACAACTGTATAGCAAATAACAGCTGTTCACACTCTCTGTTCAACTCTGCCTACAAAAGAGAACCTGCAGTCCAGCAGCAGCAACAACAGAGCTCTGTTAGCTGAATAAGAAAACAAAGCTTCTGACCGACTGCCCCGCTCAGTGGGGACTCGTTATCTTGGTGGGGGCTGAAATGCGTGGTAAGGACAGGTTCTTTTTCTTCACTCTGAGCTTTCCTGTGTGCTTTGCTCGCCTTCATGCAGCAGAACACCATGAATGAAATGGTCCCCCACTACAGCATGCTCGACAGCTTGGGCTGGGTTTCAGGGGGTTGCTTAAAACACAGTCTAAACAGGACATGGTTGTGTAAAGTGAGACAGAACCTTAATCGTCAACGGGATTTAGGGAACCCTTCTCTGACCACAGTCCTATGTCACATGTTGTGGAAACCTGCTGACTCAGCTCAGAAGAGGAATTAGTGAATTTGCAGATTTTTATGCCAGCTTTTAAGCTGCAAGCAAATACATTCTGCTTCTGAGAAAAGACAAAACGTGCTGAGCGAGTGGGAGGGGTGTGAGTTAGTCAAGCCAAGTGCATCTTGAGCCTTAGAGCAGAGGCCAGACCGTGAGCTCAGTGTAGTCGTTACTTGCAGAGAAGAGTAATTTCCATGTGTGCAAATGTTTCTTGATGGGATGTGAAGAAAATAGCTTCCTCTTACTTGTTGATTTAACGTTGTTAGCCTTGTTGCTTTGTCATTGCTCATACATGCTTTATTTTTAGCAGCCAGAGACTTCAGTTTTGAGTCCAGGAGAAAAGCAGATGGAGGATTTGAAAGGATGTGCACCAACATAGTTTGCTCCAGTGACTCAAGGCAAATTTTAGACTCTGCTACCCTTCCTCTTTTGTAAAAGTGGAACCCGGTTCCTGTCTCTGTTTAGCCGTAGAGTGTAATTTCAAAAGAATTACCAAAAAAAGAAGAGGTGCAGGTCTTGCTGTCACTGAATTCTAGTGGACATCAAAGACAATCTGGCCAGCTGGCAGGGAAACACCTCTTCACGGGCTCAGTGACGCTGTCCCTTGGGAGACTGGATGGAGGTGCTGCATCCTCTGACCAAGGGAATACGGGGGATTCTGTGACTCTCCTCCCAAGTTCATGTTTCTCCTGGCTGGAGCAGTGAGAAGGCTCACCACCTACTGCATACCGTTGCTCTGCCAGAAGTGGTCTTTAAAACCCTTTCTTTGAAGTGTAGTGAGCTTGGGGTGTTGCAGAACAGGGTAATATAGGCAGGAGAAGGTCATGTCCCTGGGCCTTGACTGTGCTTGTATCAAAGGATTCTTTTAAAGTTGTTGATAATCTGTCAGGCACCATGATGAGGTGCAGAGTAAACCAGAATCTCTTTGATTTCTTGGCTGGTAAGGTGATCTGTATGCGTGCCAGTTGCGGGTTTCTGTTAGTAGCCCTAGGCTTTATACAGCTATTGATTTTTTTTTTTTTTTTTTACTGCTTACGTTTTGCCAAGGCTGTTTCCAAAGAACACCATGGCTGTAGCTCAGTGAAGTGTACAGTCTTTTTTTTTTTTTTTTTTTTTGGCTGGTTGTTACAACATTAATGCTTATTCAGGTAAAGATATTTGTTATTTTCCCAAGTCAGCCTCACAATTCACTGAGAATGTGATGGGTTCCTGTGTGTTAATAATGACTGCTTTAATTCCAGCAAACAGGATGCCTTACAAACAGCAGGTTAGATATTCACAGCTAGTTCCGCGGTCCATTACAGCAATTCCTTTTCTTCTTCACTGCGGCCAGCATTAGCATTCAAAAGCTGAAAGCATGCTGGTGTAAAACTACCTAAATATTTATGAACTATTGCTAGGGTCAGAGTAACAAGGGCACCAAATGAAATTAAAGATTTACACCTGGAAGCCGACTTATCAATCACTCTTTGAGTTGCTTATGCTGTTTAAAGAAGAGATTTTCTAAGGAGATCTTTTTAAAATGAATTTCAGCATGAAATTTTGATCTGTAGTTTCACTTCAATGGCTGCATTATTTCTTCCAACAAGACAAACGGGTAGAGATGATGTTGCCCACCAGAAAAAGCTGGCTGTTGCATAGCTTAATTTTCTAAGAGCAGTCCTCCACGACTTTTATCTGAGTATATCAAAGTCTCTACCAAACTTTAGGGTCCATAAACACCCCTGTGTGAGGAAAACAATGTGAGAGGAGAAACAGATACAACAGCCTCAGAAAATTCGTGTGCTATGTCAGGCTTAAGAACAGGAGCTGGGCAGGCTTTGCATTTAAACTTTGCAGTCAGACCTCAGGCTGGATGAGGAGGCAGAGCCGTGAGCAAGCTGAGATGGTTTGAAGTTTTCCTGGAGGGGTATAAGAACCTGAATAACTTGGCATCTGCATTAAATGAGAAATGCCACTCTTCTGCTTTGTGGGAGCACAGCACAACATATATTTGAAATGGAAATTGCCTTGCTTATTCAAATGAAAACCTTGGAGCACAGAAGCCCTGCTTTCATTATTTTGATTAGAAGCTGAATATTTTGCAGTAGAAAGCAGGAGAAAAGCTGAATTGGAGGGGAAGAAAAAGATGTTTTTCCATCAAAATATGACTCTTCGTTGCTTTGGGACCTGTGTAAATCCATAGTAAAACATGAAATTTTGTTGCTGTTGTTGTTCCAAAATAAATTTAAGTGGTTATCTAGCAAGGCTTCCATTATATTTGAGCAAACAGTACATGCACACATGCAGGATATCTTTGGTTTGGGTAGAAAAATTCTAAGGTAGATCAGAACCTGTAAGAACAAGTGTCTAATCTTCCAGTTCATATAGAAATAGCGGTACCATGCCCAAAGCAGGGCATGTGTGTACCAATGTCAGCACAGTCACATTGTTTGGAAGCAGGATTTGCGTTTTGCAAAGGAAACCAGTCTCTCTTGATGACTCGCTGAAGCAGAATTGTGTTGATAATCACCCAAAAGGAATTTTGGATGCGCTTGGAGAAGACACATGCTTGTTTCTGCCAAACAGTGCCTGAATGTTTGCACTTGCAAGTGTGTTTTGTTTGCTGGTAATTTATGTTTCTTTTGCTTTCAAGGGAAGTAACACCTCAGTGAAGGTGAAAGAAAAAAAAACTAAGAAGGGGACACAGTGATTTTTCATTCTTGTACAAAGCTAGCAGATTCACAGAGGGGGTCTGAACTTCATTGTCTCTAGATGAGGTTGTGCTGTTGTTGTGTCCTCTCCTACCTTCCTCCTGCCCTGAGGAGGGGGCAAGTATCTGCAATTTGACTGAAATCCACGACAACTTTAGGCTCAGCATTGCCCAAAAATACATCAGTGGTGAGGGCTGTAACTGACAAAATTAACTTTCCCGGTATTGCGAGCTGCACTGTGATTTAACGTGTAATGGTGGGCTTAGAATCACAGCAGTTCAGAGCCTGGCTGTATCTATCACAGTACACCAGTTGGGCCACAAAACAAATGAATATCTTTAGAGGTTCAATTTTTGCTGATGCTTAGCCGGAAAAGAATCTCAACCTGAAGAATAGTGCTATTGCCTTGTCACTGAAGAAAGCTTGGACACCTAACGCTCCAGTTTCCTTATTCTGGCTCATTAATATTGGTCTGATGTTACATACGCTGTATGGCCAGTGTGGCAATTCCGAGAACTTCACCAGCTCGAGAGCATCCCCCCCACCCCCCCTTATTTAGCATTCACAGTCACGCCTCTCTAAACAGAGTCTTTCTTCTGTGTTTCACTTAAACCGTGTAAGCTTTTCCCCAGTGAGAAGGAAGGCGTACACAGATGCTTGAGTGAAATATTCCTATCACTGCCCTGTCAAAAAAAAAAAAAAATTCTGAGGAGTCCCTATCAGTTCAGATTTTTAGATGAAGATTTTTACCACTAAGGATCATTAATAATAAATGTTCATGATTTTTTTATTAAAGGTTGAACTTGTGATATGTGTTTTCCTCAACTTTCGAGTGCTGCACAGTATCTGATCACAAATGTCTTTGTTTCTCCCACCCAAGATGAAAGGCATGTAACATTTCACAGCTATTCATTTTGGTTAGAGGAATTGGTTTTGTCTTCGGTGTGAAATAGGAACTGCTTCCAGAGTTTGTCTTCCCCTCACTCTCCATTTTCCAGCTACATGTCTCTCTTAGGCAAGCAGATGCTGTCAGCATCAGTGAAACGTTTCAGCGCAAAGAACAAGTTTCCCAGCAGCTTTAGGGCTGAGGACTGGCTGCAGGGGATCATACGCTGACCCGGCTTGTGGCACTGACGGCCCTGAGAGGTGTAAAGGCGTGTTGCAGAGAGATGAGGTTTTGTGCTCTCTGGTACTTCATGCAGGACCCTAATTACAGAATCTTGGTTTAAAAAATAATTTTGGGGAAAAAAATAGTTCCTTATGACGTCAGGGGGTGTTAGGTATGTTGGAGCTCTACTGATTGTGTCTAGAGTCTGAGCCGATCTAGAAAGATGCACAGGGATGTCGAGTGGATTGTCCTTGCTTATTTTGTAACACATGGAGTAAATGCCCACTAGGATACAGTGCTTCAGGTGTTTTAAAATGCAGATGTACCCTCTGCCCACCTATCTGTATTCCATGGTGGGGGCTGCAGGCTGGGCTGTGCCTTTCATGTTTCTGTCAGTCATCTGGGACAAACCCTTGCTGTGTGAAAGACTCCGGAGGGTTTTGTCCTGCTGTTGCACAGAGTACCTAGGTCTCAGAAATCACCGCTGAAGTCAAGGTGGACTTTTCAGCAACAGATTCCCAGTACTGTGGGTAGTGTGTTACACACTTACACTCTGATATTTGAATTAGCTGTTTTCCGAGATACTTTCCTAAGATGTGCATAACAAATCCTGCCTATGTGGAGCTGCATCTACGTGTAATTGTTTTGGTAAGCAGCCCTGGAAGGATTCTGGTTGGTTCCAGGTATGATAAACTAAAGATGATTTTGGTTCCTTTCCCATCTTCAGGTTTCACTTACTGTGAGAACATCTGACTTCCCTGAGCTGGTAGATTTGAGGGGGAGAGCAAGTGAAGGTATATTGAGTATCTTAAGGTGCACAGTTGCCCTCGTCTCTCTGCTATTTTACTGTTGTGGTTGATTTCCAGACTGGCTTATTGAAAGAGAAGCAGCTAGAGGCATCAGCTCCTGGGGATGTGATTTGCATTTTGTGTTTAATTAAAGCATAACACTTGATGCCAGAGGATGCTAAAATGTGAAATGGAATGCTCTTTGCCAAATACTGGGATTTTATAGAGACTTGGAAACTCATTAGTAGAGAACTTTATTCCTCGTAAGTGTGCAGCCTGTTTTGCAGGGCCATTGAGTTTGGCCTTGTTTTCTTTTGGGTTACCCCCCCCCCCCGAGTTATTTCAGCCTCACAGAAATAATGTTGATGTTGATGGAAATACCCTGCTCAGTGACAAAACTATTGGAGAAACAGGGCACTAAGGAGGATGTTTCTCTGCTAAGGAGAATGTTAATGAGACAGACCCTCCTCCACACTAGGTCATAGGTTTTGATTTGATCACATCACTCAAACTTTAACCACCTGACAAGCTGTTAGGTGCCCTGTCAGGAAGGTGGTAGGTATCTTACACCGCTGCTTAGGGGTTTTTTATAGGATGCCTGTACAACCATTGTGACCCCAGCAACTTGCTGGTAGTCTCACGAGAGAAGTCAAGTATTAAATAGAAACAGTCATGTGGATAACTGCAAAAATTCTTTGTATGGTGGGTCAACAATTCATCACAAGACACAAATATTTATCACCTCGCTTTGTGAATTAGATCACAAACTAAAAATCAGTCCTTAGCAAATGAATTCACTCCCAGTATCTCGCCAGTTTTGGTGAAGCATAAAAAGCACTGTTATTCTTACAAATGCTTAAAATGTCAGGGCATCTGAGATTTAAATGACTTGGGTTTTTGTACCAAGGTTTCCAGTAGTCTGATGGAATTTACCCTTTTTTTAATTAAGAGGTGAGGTCACCAAGATGGGGGTCACCTCGCCCTTTTTCCTGATAGTGTTGTAAGAAATGGCAAACTACAGTTGAGCAGTGAACTGCAGAGCTGCTCTTTGGAGACAGTCACGCTTGGTCCATCAGCCCTGGCCATGAGTTATTAATGTCTAGATTCAGAGTTGTTGCAATTATTCAAAATCCTACTCTTTCATCAAAAAGAGAGCTGTAAACCATGGTGAGAAGTGACATTTTCATGTCTGTGAATTGGCACCTCTTTTAAAGTCCTTTCTCGATGATGTCAGATAACCTGCACAAAGTCAGAGAAGGCAACAGAATGGGCTAGTGAGGGTGGAGGATGTAGGTCGGACACTGGGAAGCTGTAAGTGGTTTGTGTGGTAGATTTCTCTTGTGATTACCCACAGATGTCCGAAACGTTACTTGGTTTGCAGGGGTTTGGGGTTTTTTTGCGGGTAGGCATTGGTTGTGTGTGTAGTTATGTTAATACTGCTCTCTACTGCCTGCCTAATGGTGCTGAAGGGTTTACCATGGAACCAAGGCCTCCCCCGCAGACTGTTTGGATTAGGCTGTTTTACGTTAGAGTCCGTGCAGTCCTAGGCAAGACATGAACCATGAGAAGTTAGAGCAGCCTGGACCACATGAAGCTCTCGTTAGACTTCAGACAATTAGCGGTGGATTCCGCTGTGAGAGTCATCCTTGTGTTGTGGAGCAAAGGAAGTCTTAGATCTTGCTTTACTTTGTAAGTATTTACATTTAAGAATTTTCAGTCTTTTTCAGCTTAATGTTAAATCATACCTTTTTGCTGAAGCTTATTTTGCTGCACAAGAAATAAGGCCTCCTAAAGATGGCCCTCAAGGTGTCGTTTTTCTGGAGTGTTGGGAGAAGCTGGGTTGGACCTGCTTAAGGAACAAAGGAGAAGGAATGGAGGGAAAGGCTGCTGATGTTCTCCTGAACCTTTTCTATAGCTATTAACACAAACGAATTGTAGTGTAAACGATGCATTTTGAGTATTTCCAGTTCTGACACGTCACGCTGATGTTTCAGTAGCACATCCATATAGGTCTAAGTGTTGGCTGTGGTGGTACTCTTCTTCTGGACTTGCACTTCGTGAGGATCTGTAACTCTGGGCTTTGGTAACCTTCTCTTAGCTGTGTAGCTTTTCCATGAAGATAGTGATTTCAGAAGGCCTTGGGAAATAATAGATACGGCAAAGGGCGAGGTTGGTTTTTCTTTGTTACCACTCCTTGTAGTGAGGGCTCATTCCTTCTTCATCCTCTTCATAGTCGGTCTCCTACCAAGTGTGGGCAGAGCGCAGGTACAGCCCTTGCCACGCTTCTTCTGGCCATGCTGCTGCCAGCTGCTGTCCTGCAGCCAGCGTGACTGTAGGAGTTTCCTAAACTGAAACAGGAACTGCAAAAACATGTTGTAAAACCCCCTTGATTTCTAATGACTTATCTCTCACAAAAGAGCCACAGTACTATTTCGTAGATGCTTTAACAGAAAGCTGAGATGTCCCATCGGTAGTGGAAGTTCTACTACTAAATACATGATTCATGATAAATTTAACTTTGAGTTATTTATTTTTTGACCTAAGGCCTGAAATGGGGGTACTTAGTTCTACCTACCTATCACAAGTAGTAAATATTGAGACTTTTAAGTGAGTTTCAGATGGTACCAAGGTAACTCCTGTTGTGATTAATAACACTGATATAGCTGATTTCTTATTTCGTTCCTGTAACAGAATTGTCATGCAATAAATCATATACTGGACTGGGATGTCCTGGGATGCTGAAATATTGTAATGTAATGGCCTGCTCTGTTCGTTCATGGACATCCAGAAATAAATCAAAGGAGACAGTCTCTTAAAATGCAGTTTCAGCATAATTACTAACACTCCGTATGAACTACCCTTTGCACTATTTCTTGTAATCAAAAGATGTGAAAGCTTTTAATCGGTTTCTCTGGGAGAGGCTTATTAAAAAGATCTTCAGGGATTGAAGAGGCAGAGCAGGAGAGATTATAGTTGTGTTAGTGAAGCATCTTCCAAAAAAACCCCTCTCTTTATAATTCCGTCAAACATTCAGTATGATGTATGGATGACAGGAAACAGTTTGCAGGGCTGTATACCTATTATAAGATCTTTTTTTTTTTTTGTGTTGCATCTGGCTGGACTACATATTACTGTGTTATATCAGAACCTATTTCGTAACCTGAAGCCCCAACAATGAGAAGGGGAGTGGGTGAGTGAGCAGAAGTGTCTCTAGCCTAACAAAAATATGACAGGAAATTCAGCAGCAAAGATATTTTTATGTGTGACTGCAAGTGGTCAGAAAACCAGGCAAGTGTAGCAGCCTTTGCAGCTGCAGTACTAGAGATTCTCAACACTAGAGCAGGATTGTGAATGAAACACTGAGAAAATTGTCGTATGGACTTTCTAATAGAGTAGTCATAGCATCTATTTAACTAAATTTGAATATAGAAAATAAAATTAGGTTCAGATTGCAGTTAGTATTTTCTGAAATTACATTTTGAAACCATAGGTTCTGCACTACAGCTTTTTTTTCAGAATCAGTAGAATTTCTGTAATATCAGTTGTTCTAAATAGTTTTTAACTCCTGTAGTGTTGTTCCTCCAATTCATAATTTAAAATTTGGCTGACATTTTTATTTATATGACTAGGGAAGTATGTGTCAAATGCTTCTCATAAAAATCATGCTGGGGTCTGATCTGTCAGAGTATGTCCTCCAGCCTGATGGAATCAGAGCTTTGACCTGGCTGAGGACAGGCAGCCACCCCAAAGGCTGGTGTGTGTGGGTGTGGGATTTACCTGTGCTGCTGTATTGTGCCATTGAGGTGTGAATTAATACTATACAGACAGCACTTTGTATTAATTACGTATTAAATAACGGTGTTTGTGTGGCTTCTGGGTTGGCCCCTACCAAGATGTTCTTGGTTATGTTGCTGCTACCTTCACTGACAAAGTATTCAGAATCATTGCAAGGACCTTACAAGGCTCACTCTTTTTATTTAAATCTTTTCTCAAAGCTGTGTTCTGGCTAGCAACCTGTTCACGTCTGCAAGGGATGTTGAAGTCTATTGATTTTACCTAAAAAAGTCAACTTCCTCCAGAGACTTGCTGTGTGACTTGAGGTCCAGAGCAATCTAATTGAAATACCCTGAGACCGACAAGTGCTGAAGATCTTCTAGGCTTCTTTAATGGGGATTGAATGTGGCTGTTCTCTTGTTATCAGAGATTAGATACTGAGTTGGGACACTTTCTGTATGGTCTTTTATGGAAGCCAGAAGGCCTCCTTGAGTTGTGAAGCAACATCTGGCATTATCCGATAGATTGTCCTGATTCCAGCTCCAGGGTCAGCTATTGCCTGAATTGCAGACTCCTCTGTGCGAAGGAGCATCCTGCAGTGCCTGCAGAGAGTACCGGCGTGCCCGAGAGTGTGTGGGAAATGGTAGGAAGGCATTAGCTGGCCTTTTGGTCATTTGGAGTACTGTATTCAGGTGGACCTCTGACTCAAACGTGGGTGATATGGTCATGAGTGAATAACATCTCCAAAGAGAGCCGAGAATGTTACTTCGCATTGAGGCTTTTCTCAAAAATGCCCAGTTTGCGGTAGCGAGGCAGCAGTATAGAAACTGAATTCTGCTGTGAAGTAATAAAATTAAGAGGTAGTGTTGATTGTAAATGAAATGCCCGTTGAGAAGCATTTTGTTTCCTTTTCATTCTATACCCGCAAACTTCCACCGTACCTTGTCGTTCAGATCAGCAGCCAGGCGACACGGAGTGCGGGTGGGAATTGTGCATTGGAATACTTGCAAGTTGCTATGGAATATTTGTAAATCTGCTCAGTACTGTGAGCGGAGAGGATTAAGACATAAACAGCAGAAACAAAAATCAGTGTTTGTGCGTGCCAAGCTCTGCTAGCTGAGGTGTACCGTGACAAGGTCAAGTCTGGCCGAGGTGAAGGTCGCTTCTCTGAATGTGTAGTGACTGCAGTGTCATGGGCGGATTAAAGTATCCGGAACCCTGGGTAGTACCTACAAGCTCTTCAAAACTGGTCAGTGCCTTTCTGCCTGCAAAATGGGGGGAGAAGACAAATGCAGCATCAGTAAAAATCCATTGTGGGAATGTTTGTATTTTGATGAAAAACTGCTTTCATTTTTGCTCTGATAATAGCTAATTCTTTTGATTAATATTACACTGTTTTGTTTGTTGTGAAGTTTTTTGAAACTAATACAGCTAATATTTCATTGTCTGGGATTTTGAATTATTCTTTCACACTACCATGGTGTAATGCTATGAAATAAATATGACTTAACAGGCTCAGTTATATGTTTTTGTTCTGAGTTAGAAAAAGTTATCTGAAATGGCTGGATTTCCTATCAAATGAAAACATGTTTTCAGTCCTGTTATTTCCAATTTGCTTGTAACTACAAACCAGGGGAGCATCTCTTAATAGGTGGAGGAGGAATGGAATTCCGGTGGAAGATGATGTGTCTTGAATTTCTCAGCAGTTTAACTTGAGCTCTTATTGAAGCCTTGGGTGAGTGCTAATTGTTTGAGCTGTGATTCTCTGAGAAAAATCGACATTTCTGATTCCTCCATGTGAAAGTGGAGCAGAATCCTCTTGTTGAGGAGAGGGGAAGAAAGTAAGAATCTGGCCAGTTTGAATGAGTTAGGGAGCAAAACCCCAGGTTGAAGAGGAGAGAGGTAGGATGGAAAGACAAGTATGAGTTTTTGGTGGGAAGAGTTGCCCAGCGTGCAGTTGGGAGGAGCTGCTGCTTGGTTTTTTTTACCTGTCTTGCCAGATACACTCATACCAGTCTCCCATGCATATGCTCAGTCTCGAGCAAGGCTTGGGTGTGGATAAATCTCTCCGTTAGCTGCGCACACAGCCCTCTGCCAGGGGGAATACCCCAAGCCTGCCCCAGGTAGCTGAGCTGTGCCTCCCACCATGCTGGAGGGAGGTGGCAGTGCTGATGCAGAACTTGGAGTTGTTGGGAAGGTGTCAGAAGCATGAGGGACTGTGCTGGGTGCAGGGGGCCGCCTGTGGTATGGACATGGGCTGTTCCTGGGCTGGAGAGGCAACTGGGATGGCCACTGAAGAGCTCTGCTGGGGTAAACTGGGTGTGATAATTTAGATGTGATTGTGAAACAGGTCTGTGATGTTACAGCCAGTAAGAAAAGCAGCATTAAGAGACAAACGATTGTGTTGTTTCTGCTTCTGGAACAGAATACGTGCCAGCTGCTTAATTTCTTACTGTTTATTGTCTCATTAATGTTTGTCTCAGGGCTGTGTAATATTTTAGTACCTGCTTTTGCCAGTACTTGTTATAAACACCTACTGAAGCTTCGTATTAAAGCAGTCTCACTGTTGGCATGCCAGACTAGACTTCTCAATTCAGGTTTGCCATAAAATGCAGTTCGTGAGATATAATTATATTAGAGAGAACTGTGCTCTGCAAAATGCTTTAAAAGCTGGAGTGTAATTAATCATCAAGTGAACTCTTAAAGAGAATAGATTTATTTCTTTAGCATAAATTAATTTCCTGATAGAGGTTTTGGATTGCCGTGAAAAGAGAATTGAATCTCTCTGTGTCACTGTTACCACATCCAGCAGTATTTACCAGCTTCAGTGTGATGGCAGCTCTGTCTGGGAGAAAGGACTGCCTGGAGGCCAGAGCTTTCCAACCCTGAGCTTCTTTTGAGTGTCACAGTAGTGCTGATAACTATTGACATGCCTACTGTAATTTACTAGAAACTGTAATGAGATCAACAGCTCCATTCACAGACAGGGCCGTGTGCCAGTGAGGAGGTGCCAGCTGGTTCAGCCCAACTCATACCAAACTCTGTGGCCGAGATGATGGAGGTTTGTACTTCTGTGCTGCTGAGGACCACAGCATTGATCAGCATCCCATTGTTTCTGTCTTTTTAACTCTGCACTGCTACCTCTGCAGGAAATGCAATCCTTCCATGGATAAGCCTTGTATTTTCTTCATTTCTTTTCTGAAAATGCAGCTTTTGTATATAAGTGAGCTAGACAGCCGTTCGTTTTGGACGTGCTCTCAGTTTTTCTCTGTAGCTGCTGATGGTTCTGACTTAAGCTCTATTCAGCTTGTTCCCTGCTGAGTACTGAGCCTTTCAGCAGTGCCTGGCAATAGCCAGCTGATGTGGATCACCCAGTGCTGAGGCTGGCACTGGTTGTACCGATGGGTTAGAGACTCTGATGTGAGGCTAAAAACACTTGTTTCCGGCGCCTGAGTGTGAGTGATGACTGCAGACACAAGATAAACAGAGTGGAGGGAAGAGGGGTAATATCTTACTGCAGTCGAACCTCTTTGGAAATTCGTAAAACAACTGAATGACATGTAAAACTGCACCAGTGCATCCTGTAGAATAAACCAGGTTTAGGTTCAAATGTTCAACATCATAGTCCTGGGGCTGTGGAAAACCCAGAGTTAATGCTGATTAATGTGTTAAAATTCAGCCAAATGGATGCACCTGCCTGGTCCAGAATGAAGGATGGGCAGTGTGCTGATCCTAGGGACAGAATAGGAAACTGCAAACACTTAAAACTTGAAGCAGAAAGACATTTAGAGCTGAAAGTCAGGGCACGTGTCAGCCTGGCGTTTGGAGAAAGAGCAGAAAGGCTGCGTGTAACGCAGATTTGCAAGTGCCAGTAAATATGTCCAGATGACAAGGTGGTGATCTTAAAAGTACCCCTTTTAGAAGCGAAGGATGAAAGGATGCAATAGAAAAAGAGCGGGACTTTTATGAAGTGAATGGGACTTCTGCTGACTTTAGGGTAACGTGTCAGTGCAGTACCAGGAAAAACAGTATTATGTTTTGGTCAGGGGGAGGATTACAAACAAGAACACTTCCCACAAGGTGGAACCTACTGACGGGGACACTGCGACTCTACATCTAAAGACACAGGCAGGGAAGACAGAAACATGCTTCAGTGTTATTTAGGGTCCCAAAGGCTGCTACTGCTTAGGAAAATGATTTGCATTTTTTCCCACATTAGAAGCAAGGCTTGGAAACTGCCAAATTATCACAAAGCATAACTGTGCAGCCATGTGTCATTTCAGGGCTGGGCAGCGATGTGACGTTCCCCCGTGTGGAGCACTGCTTCAACAAACAAAAAATCCCCGTGCATTGAAACCGTTCCCAAAGCTTGTGTTTGTCTGGGTCCATCTCATGCCATAGACTCTGCTCATTTCTGCGTTATCTGCAGGGAACTGTTTCTTGTGATGCTTTTCGCTGTGCTCGCAATAACAACTGTGAGCATGTGCTTCTGGGGAGAGCACGCACTGAAGGAACACAAATGTGTCCACTGAGCCCTGGCACAGTGGTGCCTTCATTCTCTTTATGTGGTTTGCTCCAGACATGCTCCCTTGTCTTACCATCTATCAGCACTGCCTGCATATTGTTTTCTTTTTCTCTTCATGTTTATACCACTACTTCAGCTCCCATGCACAAGATTAGGTGTGGGCGACCCACACTTGGGAAAGCTGTTTTCATTAGCGCTGTAGATTTTGAAGTTACTCCTGTGGATAACACCTTCCTGTCGGCTCCATCGCCCTGGATGCCTTACGCATCACACAAATGCACCATGAAGTGGCCTTACAGAGTGAGACAGGGAAGATCATCAGAAGTGTTAAATTCCAAAGCGATGCTGTTGATATAACCCGGACAGGAAATCAGAGCTGAGCTGACAAAGGAAAATACCCAACAATCATGGTTTGCAGCATAACAAATGAAGACAGACCCCTAGGAAGAGGTGGGGGATCAGGGCTGATGACTTTACAGTGCCCTGCTAAGCTGTGGAGCTGGTGTCCATCATGGGGAGGAATTTTTTGCAGTCTTTCTTCCAAGACTCTTGATACCCATGACATGGGGGAGTATCACTTTTCCCCTTTAGGAGGTCCTGATCTGTAGTGCCATCAACGACCTTGGGAATAGGATTTACTCCCTGGAACTTACTCCTTTGATGTCTGGGCTCGCATGGTGAGTAACAGTGTTTTCATAGTTGATAACACATTGAGTAACTGACTGTAAGTGAAATCTTGTTAGAATTTGAGTGTCTGGTAGTAAAATGGCTTGACGTTGTAGCAGTAAGGGCTGGGAAGCAGATCCAAGTAAGACACTTCCAGGAGCAAGAAGCTAAGGGGTAGCTAAGGACTTTCAAGGACGTTGGTAGGTAACATAAGTATTTATGGAGCCCTGAACCAAATTATACCTGACTTTGTGGCCTACTATCTGTCAGCTTCTGTATACATAAAATAAATGTCTAAACAAAGATGATCTCTATTTACTGACTAGTCTGATTTTGGCAGGACACTTGATTTCTGTGCTGATCACATTTGCTACATCTCATGTGGCTTGTCTGAACAAGAGACGCAACTAAAACCTTAAATATTTTTTCTGTACTTCATTTTCTAGTGATTTGAGTGTTAAAGGAGGTATCAAAAAGAGACAAAATATTATTTTGCAATAGAGCACTCAAGCCTTTTAAAATAATAGTTATTTTGAGTTAGTTTAATAAGGATTCTCATCATGGTTTAAACTGTATACGCAAGTCCCTTAATTGTAGTATTACTAATCCTGCAGAATACAGCCAGCATGTCACTTGTGGTTTTTTTCCATGACTGTGAGTATGTTTCCAAAGTCCTTCTGCTTCTAGGTTTACCTCTCTGTTCGACCACGATGCCAGTACCAAGTATATGAAATACATTTTGTTGTCTTCTTTCTTAATCCTCTGTACTTCATCAACTTAAAGGTATTGTCGGTGATTTTGTAAGCAGGAGAAATGAAATTATATCCTTGAGACAGACTGGAATGTTTCTAGTGTGCAAAGTGGTTTTGAATGTTTATTTTGGAGGAGTCAATTAAAGGAAAGAGCTACCTGGCACGTGAGTGGCACTGAGGGTGTCATGTGCTGTGCTGGCACTGCCAAACAAAACCACTAGCAGCAATGTCAGATTTAGCCGATGGCTGTGAGGACTAAGGAAACCTGACATGGTTTGGAGTCTGCCACATGCAATCAAGTGGAATAGTACCTGAGCAAGGCTCACTGGCTGTGGTTTAGGAGGATTCGGTATTAAATTAAAGGCCAATGAGTATGTTTGTGCTGTCATGGTTTGGAGTCTGCCACATGCAATCAAGTGGAATAGTACCTGAGCAAGGCTCACTGGCTGTGGTTTAGGAGGATTAGGTATTAAATTAAAGGCCAAGGAGTATGTTTGTGCTGCTTTCTAGGGTAGTTCTTTTGTAATTCTAATTCTGCTAATGCATCATGATGTAGTTGGTGTGTCTTGGCATGAACTTGGGATTCCTGTGAGGGAGATGTGTCCTGCTGGTGGGTCTGAGGTGATCCACTCCCTAAGATCACAAGGAAAGCTGCTGGGACAGAGAGCCCAGAGTGCTCTGGAGAAACAGAGCACTCAGTCTCATAGATCATTTTGCTTTGTGATTTTTTTTTTTTTAAATTATTTTTTTATTTTTATTTCGATTGAGCCAGTAACCTGTACCCTGCAGCCTTCCACCCCTGGGGGGATATGTCTCACACATAATGGGGCTTGAAGCCCAGTTTGGTTTGCTCGTGTGGCAAGCTTTGGCTCGTATTCTTTACGCAGCTACTCTCTATTCTTGTAACAAAAGGTGGTCTGTGCCAAGATGCAGCTTGTTGCTTTCACAGCACAAAGTACATGCGGGAAGGGAAATGTAAAGAGTGAAGGAGGCCAGCAGATGAAAACAGCTGTCCATAATTTGTGTCACGCTTTCACTGTTGTCACAGCTTGACCACAGAAGTAGCCGCGATGTCTGGCTTTGGGAGGACAAAACCTGTAGCTGGTATATGTGTGTGTGTGTCTGTTAAAGGACACGTTTGTTGTCTAGAATTAACAGGCTGTAGAGCCAAGCGAGTGCTGAAGTTGGTTGCATACAGCTCTGATTTGGATTTCGGAGCTCTACACAATCGTACAAATGGTACCGAAGGCAGCTCAGTCACCCTGGATCAAGTTGTGTATGTGCTGAGTCGCAATGAGATGTCAGGGATCTTCTGTGGGAGATGAGATTTAAACAAGTTGAGCCTGTGCTCACAGTGATGTTTGCTGCATCTCTGGGACCACAAACCCATTTCTTTCCAGCTTTGCATCTACAGCGCTTTTGCATTTTGCAAGTACAGTGTGATGAATATCTTTTGGCTAGAAAATGTGAAAGTTAAAAGTGTGGCGTGAAGGGTGTATCAAACTTGATTACCTTACTGATAGAATTACAGATCTGGTGAACGAAGGGAATGGGGTAAATGTAATATATTTGGACTTTAGTAAAGCATTTGATACTCTTTCATGAATTTTTACTAGAAAAATTGATTCAAATTGACTGTGATGGAGAGATGGTGCCATATGATCTAAGAGCTGGCAGAGCAACTGTAAACAAAGAATAACGCTAAATGGATGAGGCTGGAGCTTTGGGAAAAGCTGAAGCAGGGAATAATGCTATCTCTGTTCTGATGTTTAATATCTTTGTTAATAGCACAGAAAATGAGGAATATACACTAAATTCTGTGGGGGTACTGAACCGCGATAGCTGCAATACAGAGGAAATCAGTTAAATAACCCAAAAGAGCGTTGAGAGGTATTAGAAATGCGGATGAAAAATAGGACGAGAAGATGGCTGTTGAAAAGCATCATCTGAATTGTGACTGAGGCAAGAATATTGCGTAAAGAAAATTCAGAATAAGCTCACAGTGAAACTTAGGAAACAGATTACACCCCCCCAATTAACTCAAATTGATTGAAAATTGAAAAAATTGAAAAATTCTATTTTCTTCAAGAACTAACAGAAGCACCTTGATATTTCTTTGGAGAAAATAGAAAAGGATGCTTTTCAGAAACACCCTTTTCTATTTTCTGTTATTGATGAGCTCGGTAGCTGCTGATAACTTCGGTATGACAAAGGCTGTACCTGAAGATCGTGCATTTCAGTACCAGGAAATGCATTTCAGTACACTGTCAGAAGTGCAGGTATTTCCAGGAAAACACTCCCGCTCTGTTGTACTCCCGTGCGTGAGGAATGTAGTAGTATCAGCACCACCGGAATGCACCTCCTGGGAGGGGTGTCCTTACCCCCTCCAAAGGCTTTGCCCAAGTTCTATCACTCTAGCACACTACCGTTTGGAAGAGCCCTGTCTGTGACAGGGTCTTGCAGTCTGTGTGACTGCAAAGACTAAAATGCTGTCTGTAAAACTTAGTTTTTAGTAAAAATTGTCACTGTGAAGCCTTCCAGTGAAAAAAGATACATGGAAACTGTTCCTAAAACCATTGCTTCTGTTCACATCCCTTCTGAACTACGGACAAAGTGAGTTGGGCATTTCTCTCCTTTCCCTAGTTTCCCTTGGGCTGGTGAGTGTTGGTGTTACCAAAAGGTGAAGCTAATCACTATTTGAGTTTGGATATGCATAAATCCAGATGTAGAGCAGGAAAACAGCAACTGATATTTTCAGTAATTCAGGCACCTACCTGTATGTAACACCCTGCTTAGGATTTTTATCTTGGGAGAGCCCCGACCAACTGCAGCTTCCATGGGCACAGGTAATTGTTATTATATCAGCGAAGAAGGGGAGGAATCATTAAAAAGTATAATGATAACAGCTTGGTAAAAAATGTGAGGTTCGTTTGCTGCCCACCTAAATGGAGTGGCAACTCCCGTATCAGGGAGGTACCAGAGATCATGTGAAGTGATGAGAGCTCATGTTTCCAGGATTGTAGAGCGTGCGTCGTACCTGCCTGACACGGGAGTGTATTTCTGAGGAGCTGTGAATTAGTAACCAACCTGGGTCATTGCCTTCTGTGACTTCTAAATACCAGCTCTTAGAGATCCGCAGCAGTTCTGAGAGCAGAACAGAGATTTTCTGAAACAGTGAGGGACAAAATGTTGGATCAATGAGCTGAGCATGTGGTGAATCCTAGAAGCTGTAGACTAGGTGCAAGAGTAATTTGATAACATTTCGTAGCAATATGAAATTTCATAGCAGCTGTTCAAATGAGATGGCTCTAATGATAACCTTCTGGCCTTCAAAAATAGGAATCTGGATACTTATTGCAGTCATTTCTAGCTAGTGAAATGAATATGTCTCGGCTTTAAAGGGGGAAATATTATTGTTTTTATATTATTATTGTCTCTATTAAGTTCTACTGCGTGATCAGTGACAGCTGCATATTGACATGCTGGTAAATTTAATATAGCTTATTTTTGGATATACGACTTATTGTTTTTATATTATTATTGTCTCTATTAGGTTCTACTGCGTGATCAGTGACAGCTGGTAAATTTAATATAGCTTAGTTTTGGATATACGAATATTCCTTAGTTCAAGATTCTGACTGTGGAGCCTGAAAGGGAATGCCATGATCTCCTTGTTACAGTAGCATCAGTCTTGCTTGCCATTTCTTCTGACCACCGGCACATAATTGCCAGAGATTTTAAAACATGTAATCTGAGTGTTGTTAAATTTTCTCATGATGCATAATCATTAAAAGCCCATTTAAAAATATTTTTTAAATAGTATTCATGCTGTGTGAGGAATTTCTGGTGTCCTGTCCCTCCCCTGGAAAACCTTCCTGAAAGGTGAAAACCACCAAGGAGCATGAATGTGATCAAGACTTAAAAATGAATGATTTTATCAATAACTGTTGATACGAGATAGATAAGCATTGCCTTGTGAGCAACGGAGCTACAAAGCCTGCCAAAGCCTTGAGGCTGTTGTTGATGTCTCTGACCAACGAAGCCCCTGAAAGGCAAAGCCCGCGCTCGCTCTTCTTGCCAACTTTTCCTCTCTGAAGCAGCGTTGCAGTATCAGGATGATGATCAGTTGTTTGTGATGTGGATCAGGCTGAGCCCTCATGGACAGCGCATGAGCTGGACCAAGTGCTCTGGAGATGGGATTTCAAGAAGGAAAACCAAATGTACGTCTGGATCTCACTGCTCAGAGAGGATTTGGCTTTCCTGAGCTCTGACTGTGGAGCGGTTGAGGCTTCTGGAACAAACGAAGAGCTATTTCCAGAAGTGAAGTATTTTAAACTCCACAACACAAGGTCAAGGTGGGGGAAGGTTAAAAGGTTAGCTGGAGATAAGCAGTGTCTCCCAGGCCTCCAGCTGCATTTGTTAGTGCGGAGTTCTGTACTGCTTGGAGAGTGTGTAAGATGTACAAAGCTGATGTAGGGAAGCGTAAGAAGTTAATGTTATGGGGGCAAAAAACCCCTGCAATTTTATGTTCTTGACTATAAACCACTTTTTCCATTATCTGTTCACAGCACTAGCCTCACTGCTGCTTATAGTATCCGCTTTGAGGATTAAATGAACTTCTTGGCATTTTTTTAATTAGGGAGTATATAAAGGCCATTTAATAGGAATGCTTCAGTTGATGAGCAGAAATTGAAGACAACCAGAGTGCGTACAGCCCATCCTTTAGATCCTGGCAGGACTGTGCATCTTTCTGATGTTCAGAACAGGCTCTGTAGCCCTTTGCTGCTGCAGTGTAACTTTTCACTTATTTGAAACAACATCAAGTGTCCCACTCTTTAACTTTGGAGGATTTGTGCTGCAAGTACAGATGATGAAATAGATGAAGGAAATATTTTCCCAGGACGGTTAGGACTTAAGCTTTCTTGGATTTCTGTGCCTCACAAATGAGTATGACTTTTGCCAGAGCCTAGTTCTCCTTGAGCACTCGAGTTCACGTGCTCCTCTCTGTGGTTGTGCCGTTCCTTCCCACCGTTTGCTCTGGCACTGCCAGAGCAAGCCTTAAGGGGAGGAGAGCTAACGAAAGAAGACTTTCCGTTTGTGCTAACAATTTGCAGTGGCAAGTTTGTAGAATTGAATAAAGTAGCAAAGGGGGATGGTAGATGCTGGGAGATGGAATCACGAACTGGAAAACAAAGGAGTTATTGCAGCAGATAAGCAGGTCAGTACGGAGGAACCAGTGAGGTAGCAGTGCTCAGTTGGGTGCAAATGAAAAAACACCCAGACAATCAGAAAACACAGAGAAAACTCAATGAGGAAATAACTGCTGGTGCCTCATAACGTGCTGTTTGATTTCACTGTGACAGGTAAAGCTGTTCCCTGTGTTTTCTGGAAGATGTAACTTTAAATGTAGCACTGAAAGATATTTTTTTTTTTTTTTAAGGAACAGATTTATTTGCTGTTACTAGAGTTTGAAAGGATTTCATTGTCCTGCTTTTCTACAGAGTATAAAGCTGGGTAGTTGCATATTGTTCAGTTGTTACTTTGATCTGGTATGGCAGATTGTTGTGAAGATTTTTCCTGGGGATTTTGTGTTTGTGGCATTGTGGGGCTGTCTAGAAACATTCCCTGCTGCAATATGCTTTGTGTGTGTGTTTCCACACAGAGTATTTATGCGCTTGGGTATGCAGTAGTAAATGCTAAAACTGTTATTACTGCTCAGGAAAGGTCTTGTATCTATTGCAGGTATTTCTCGGAAAACACTGGTTGAAAACTTGCTGGCAGCAGGAAAAGACAAATCTTAGGGATTCTTGGGAAGGGAATGGAGACCAAAACCACCTCATTTTTCAAGTGTACATCCACGTCTCAAACTTTGTGTGCAGATCTGATGATCCTGTCTGTCAAAGGTCACGGTAGAGCTGATAAAGCCTGTAAGAAGGACAAGAAGAATGGTTTAGGATGTGGAGGTGCCTGTAAGGGAGCAGAAACACAACAGATTAGGATTGCTGCGTGAAAAGATGTAATAATAGTATAATCATCGCATTGGGCTTGGTGGCCACCCTCCTTCCCTCGAGTAGCCCTTTCTGTGTTCACTGAGTGTGGCTGTCCTGTGGTGCGTGGCTTCTGGTCTTCAGACCTCGTAAGGCCTAAGGAGCAGGTATCACTTTTTTTTCTGCTTTAAAAAATAGTGTAAAAGTGGTGCCATTTAGACATGGCTTTCTAAACCACTGTTCAATACACACCGTTTTCCTTTGAAATCTTTGCTGTGGAGTTTCAGGTGAAGAGAGCAGCAGGTTTCCTATGCTGTGAATTGACTTTTTTACCTCTGATCAGAGTTTTCAAAGCAATGGCAAGATACCTAATGAACAGAAAGGCAACTGTCAACAGTGCCAAAAAATATTTGCTGAATAGTCTCAATTTTCTACCTAGTGGTAGCAGTAAAGGTGTTTTTACTGTGAACAACATAGCCTAGGTCTGCTTCCTCATTTCCACATTATAGCCAGATATTTTAAACACAGAGTCTAAAATTAGGTGTTGTTAGGTGTTGTGTTGTTTTAGGAAGGCATCTCAAGAGAGTGCTTTTTCCTGTTTTGACCAAAATTGAATGTGATGAAATGTCAATGTTGACCTTAGCTGTAAAAAAACTTTTGAAGGTTGAGCAAGGGATGAATTTTATCATGCAGCTGAGTGGTATTTTTTATTTTGAAAAATTAATCTGAAATCTAAAAATTCTGAATCATTGCATACATTTCTAGAAGCTGTATTTTCATTCAGGTTTTTCTACAATCAGAAGAAAGTACTTTACACTCAAGTATCTACCATTATCTGAAGTGGTCCAGATTAAGCCGTAAAGAAGTGGGTACATTCATTAGCTCTTTATTTCTTTTGCTGCTCTGTTTAAATCTGGGATTTGTCCATTTTGGTGAAGCCGAGTTTTGAATTGTCATCAAATATTTTGGTTATGGGAAGCTGAGGGAGGCAGGCAGGCAGGCAGCCAGCAAGGGTGGGGAAGGATGGGTTGCGTTTTTTTCTTTTAAAAAGAAATTTCAGGCTATCATTTACCTATGTAGGAGATAAAAGAAAGTTTCAAGTGTGATGACTCTTTTCCTAACTCAAACACAATAACAGAAGAGTGTTTTGTTAGGTGTAAGCAAATACTTTCATGCCAGCTATAACTGGTAGATCAAACAGAGCAGAATGGGCACTCTAAACTGTGGCACTCCTCTTCAAAGCAGGAACTCTCGATGCAGTGGCAAGCCTGCGTTTCCATTATTTTCTTGTTGTGTTATCCGATGGTGTACATGAGCCTCGTGATTTTAATTGGTAGTTATTGAGGCAGAAAAATGAAATCTCTGACCATGATTCTGCTTTTCGGTTCACAAAACTCCCTTTTGATCTTCTGTTTTTAATCTCATAAGGGCAGTTTAAGTAGTTAGTGTTCTTCAGTAATGTATATGTGATATAAGGCCACATGCTTTACTGAACTATAACAAATATTCTGAATAGAAAATTTGGTACAGTCAACATCTGAGTGAAATATTAGATAAAATGTCCTCTAAGACAGTAGCAGCATTGTAAAAGTTCATGATGGGTATCATAAATCATTCACCATGTTAAAAGGGTTATCTGTGTGTTCTGAAACTATGCTTCTATTAAAAGTGTCTTATGGGGGTAATAGAAATGAGTCATAAGGTTCCTGATGTCAGCTGACAATAAGCAGCACATGGTAGTTTCTTGCATCTCGTCCGTGAGGAGGCCTCCTCATTTCCATCTGTAAGTGGTAAATCCTGTATGGGACATGCATAAAATGTGATTTGTACCATGGTGAACACCCTCTTCTGTCTCAACTGAATAATGGGGTGAAAACATTGTTGAAAAGTTCTGTACAGAACTTTTCAATATTTCTAAAGTGTTTTTAGGCCACGCTTTCAGCCTGTGAATTCCAGAGGAAGATTAACAGCAAACCAAATCAAATTCAGCACAGTGTCATTCCTTTTCCATGATATTTTCCCAGGAAGTTATGTGGTTGTCTGGGGTGGGTTCTGCATCTTGAATTCCATCATATTTTGCGGGATTTATTGACGGAGAAAACCAACACAGTGTAACTGCTGCACTGACTGCGTCAGAAACCTGTGGGACTTAACCGGAACGTCAGACCTCCTGTCCTACTTTGTGTTTGTGAGAAATGTGCCATTTCTGAGCTTGCCTGCACTGCTCAGTGTGCTGTAGCACAAGAAACACCCAAGTGACTCCAATATGACCTAGCTCGCATACCAGAAGCTGATGCAGCTGTAGGCTGCATGGTGTAGACAAAATGTCAAGTCCTTTTACAGGTTTTTATCGATTCTGCTTTTCATGTCTTTCCAGAGATGGTGGGATTTGGAGCTACTAAATGTTTCAAAAAGGTAGAAGCAGCTTTATAACTAGCTCACCGTTCTTTCGGTTTTCTTGTCATCTTTTCAAGGAAATAGAACTAGACGTTTTGCTGCAAGACCCATTTAAATACATGGTTATAAAACAATGTGAACTTCACCAAAGGCAGGAACGTTGACTTTGGGGTATAGATATTTTTCAGGCAATACTATTGCAGGTCAGTGGGTTACTGTATGGAAAAACTGTGCTCTGGCAAACACTCCTAGAGGCCAGCAGCAAATCTGAGCAGTTCTGAAGAAAGGGAGAACGGAGCAGAGAAGCTGTTGTAAAGAGGGAGCTGTCTTTGTAAGTGTGTGATCAGCACAGCAAAAACCCAATGCGGAGATCGCCCAAGATCCACGCTGTAAATAGTGCTTGATATTCTCATCTCTAGTCTGGAATTGGGAGGAGCAGTTACTTGTTGGTGACACGCGTTTAGGGTAGAGAAGGCAGTGACTGCAGTGACTCATAACAAGAGCAGGTGAACTGGTAGCGAAACTCACCACTGTGCCCCGCAAAGTTTGCGCTCGTGGAGAAGTCATGGACTTCATAGCAGTACTGCAGCCTAGGGAAGAAGAGCGGTCACTGTGAGCATGTCAGGAGGGGCATGGTTTTTCCCTTTCTGGTGACTGTGTCTTGTGAAGATGGATGTGACACAGGTAGAGCATTCAGAGGGAAGTGGAAGCTGGTTACAGACACGGTGCAGAGGAGAATCTTGGAGCTGTTACACACACAAAAAAAAAAAGGATACAAAATTCAAGAAGTGATAAAGGTGGTGTAGAGAGAAAGCAAGGCAGAGTCAAGGCTTAAAGCAAGAATTCTGAACTTGTGATGTTAACATATTGAATGCTTAGGATCTTAGTAGGATTGATTTTAATTATTTTTTTAATGGTTAGACTATACAGAATTGGAAAATGCACAACTGTATTTGACAGGATTAAGAAATTATAACAAATCTAAATCCTCATCCTTCACCACAAAAGCTGTGAGTATGATAATTTTCTGAAGAATATGCAAAACCAAACTCCCATAAGAGAATGTGTCTGGCAAAGATTTTGCAAGCTTTAGTGCAACTCCTGCGGTATTAGTGACAGATAAGGAAAAGATGCTGGCCTAGACAAACTGACCTCGCTAGTAGAGTAGATTCAATATTGTATTTACCTTCAGGGAAGGTGTTGCTTACACAAGGAGCATGAAATTGAGCCCTGACAAAGGATCAGTTAAGAGGATAACAGAAGTCCGCAAAAAGGTCGCCAAAAGCTTTGCCTCAAAAGAAAGTTCATCCTTGACCTATCTTTCAGTAGAGGTGTGACAGATTACTGCAAAAACATATTGTATCTTTTGTAACAGAAGAGAGCAAATCCTGGGCTGCAGAAAAATCACGTGGACAGTTATTTACATGAAAAACAGCTTGTAGGAATTCAGATTTCTGGTCATCAGCTTTTTATAGCATCTGCAGTGGTTTGCTTTCAGTAGCCAAAAATATCACCACGTGTGAATCTGCTGTGCAGGGCCTGAGATGTCATGGTGAGGATGGATTTCTCTGCATGCCATGTTAACACCCAACCAGAACGCAGTTGCATGCTTTGTGCGAGGACTGCAGGAAGAGCTAAAGACGTTATTAGACATGGCTATTGCTCGTTTGTCTGTATAAATTACCCGTGTGACTCCTTCCTAAGTGTGGAGATCAGAAGTCAAGTTTCACAGCTGTACCCAGCTGACCCTGTAGGTATCAAAAGTTTAGTCTGTCCTGATTTGTGTAAGTGGCTTAAAGCGCTGTGGTTGTGGTGGCCAGTAGTGTGTTCTGAACGACCACTGGTGCTCTTGGCGAGGGAGCAAGCTTGTCATTTTTGGATAGTGTTTCTGAGCGATGGAGACTGGGAATTGTGTTTGACAGATTCAGTCACCGTTTTAGCTGGCGTGAGCCCAAGGTGTAGAAGGGGAGCCAGGCTATGCTTTGTGCCAGAGGCTTTGTATAACTTATCCTTGAGATCCTAGACTCTTCAGAGCGAAGAACTGAAGCAAGAGGTTTCCAGCTGACGCTCACCCTCAACTGCGTTTATAGAGGCCAATCAGTTGCCAAATATTTTAGCTTGCAGACAGACCCTTGAGAAAAGTGAGTGTCTTGCAGGCTGAAGTAGCACATGGGCTGTACAAAGTATCAGATGGGGGGTGGGTTGTTTAACTGCAGCTGAGACCCACAGGATCTCTTGGCTGTTCAGGGGTGATGTCAGGAGTGGATCAATAACCAGAGGGCTCAACCTGAGTCCTGCCTGAATTGTGAAGTGGGGAGGGAGGAATGGAAAAGCTTGGTGGTGATAGGAGAGGGACCAAAATTCTTCTGGCCTGGTGAACTCACTTAGCAACTTGGCGAGGATTGTCAGAGCCTGCGGTGGCCCCCAGCTGACTCACTGAGAATCA
>NW_010429866.1:54227-54692 GCF_000710305.1 Buceros rhinoceros silvestris | reverse complement strand
CCCTTCCTGCATCCCCAGGCAGGGCCCAGGGGACCGAAGCCAGCGCTGAACCGGGTGAACACCCCAGGGCAGCCCCGAGGGCTGAAGCTCACAGAAGGGAGGAATTAAAGATGGAAAAAAGGGGGCTTGGGGTGTAGCTCAGCTCCGAGGGGGCGCTCAGAATAAAAACCCGATGATTTCGGGATTTGCAGAGCATCAGCTCAGCCACTGTGTCACGTGTAACCGGGTGCCCCGTGGGAGCAAACTGTTGGTGTCAACTCCAAGGTCAAGGCTGGTGAGACGGGACCCAGCAGAGCCCCCCCTGTTCCCCACACCTTTAAAAGACAGCGCAAGGAAGGACAACAGAAGCTGGTCAGAGGATTTAATGGCGCCGAGCAGTTCCTGGAGGAGTTTCACCCTCCATCACCTGCTACAGCCACAGCGAGCTGCAGGCGCAGCGATGCTCCAGCCACGACCAAGGCAAGT
>NW_010429866.1:52331-54146 GCF_000710305.1 Buceros rhinoceros silvestris | reverse complement strand
CCCCCCACCCCCTGCCCCAGCCACAGCGAGCTGCAGGCGCAGGGAGGCTGAAGCCAGGACCAGAGCAAGTGGCCATGGTGACAGCAGCGAAAAGGGACAGTCCCCATACACCCCAGATGCTCTGTGTACCCTGAGCTTTGGCTGGATGATTCAGAGCCGGGGGCGGAGGTGGGAGCTCCGGCAGCGTGGACAAGCAGCGTCTACAGCAGGCTCATCCCCAGCTCGCTGCACCCACCTCCCTGCTCCAGCTCCCCACGGACGTGACTCACCCCACGGCAGGGAGCTCGGACACGTCGCACCCAGCTCAGCTCACGGGAGCAGGTCTGGACCCTGAGCTTTGGCTGGATGATTCAGAGCCGGGGGCGGAGGTGGGAGCTCCGGCAGCGTGGACAAGCAGCGTCTACAGCAGGCTCATCCCCAGCTCGCTGCACCCACCTCCCTGCTCCAGCTCCCCACGGACGTGACTCACCCCACGGCAGGGAGCTCGGACACGTCGCACCCAGCTCAGCTCACGGGAGCAGGTCTGGACCCTCCCCAGGAGCTACAGGCTGTCAGAGCGAACCACCACAACCCAGGGAGCTCCAGCACGGCCAATCCCCAGGGAGGCAGCAAGGACCTCACTTGCCGCCACCACCTGAGCCCTGCCGCTGCTCCTGCCACTGCCACGCTTGTAGGGTCAGTGATGGTGCCTCTTCAAAAGCAGCTTGTCCCCCCCAAGCCCCCTGGGTGCTAACGGCAGAGCAGGCAGACCCCCAGCCCCAGCCCAGGGATGCTGATGGCCCCCGAGCACCAGCAACACTTCCCCGAAGAGGAGCGTTCCTCGGCAGCAGCGTCCCCCCCGGGCCAGAGCTCTCCTGGTCTGGGCAGAAAAGGGACAAGCCCGCAGTGAGCACCTTCTCCCTCCCATGTCTCTCACCTACTGCTCCATCCTTCAGCTCACTCCCCCACCCCCATTTTTCCCCCCTCAGACTCCGCACTCGCCGTTTACCACCCTCTCCTCTGGAGTTTTTTCTTGCTGTAGGAGCCACAGGAAAAGAAAGAGATAAACTTCTTGCTTGCTTGTTTTCCAATACAGTGATTTTATTATATGTTGCAAAATCAGCATTCAGCTTTTTAGTGTACAAAAAGGACACCAGCTCTTAAGAAAAGATTAGGAAAGCTGAAGACTATGCTGCCTGTAAATCGTAACGTTTTGGCAAAGTGAAAAGCTCTTTTGTAAACTCCAACTCCATGGCTCAATATAGTTTTATCCACAGTACAATATTACAAAGTAAAACACAGTATCAATAAGTTAAGATCATACTTAATCACCTAGAACTGGTTTTCTATTAACCCAAAAAGCACAAAATTTGCCTAGCGTCGTATTCTCTAAAAAGAAAAGGAAAAAAAGGCAGATTCGACTACAATTCGTTAACACAGTCCAAAAGAAAAGAGAAGCGGAACGTTGGTGGATGCTAGTTGGGTCTCACAGTTTGGATATTCATTAAATATTTTCAGTTTTTATATTCAAATTTTAGAAGTTCCAGAATATACATGTAAATGTACACAATACATCTTTGTATACAACTCTGTTTGCAAAAATATCTTATAGCAGATGTATAAAGATTGAGATCCATCTCTATCCCCACCCCCCTCCCCGCCCCCGAAGCAACAAAAAACCCCCGTTCAAAATAGTGAGGATCAGGAGAAGTGTTTCCATGGAAGAATTTACTCATCCTGGACCTGGAGCTGCTGCCTCCTCGGCCACGCGAGCTGGGGGCTCCGGGCAGTCGGAGATGAAGCCCAGCGCGGGGACATCCCCCCTCGCCCCCGAGA
>NW_010429866.1:47117-51954 GCF_000710305.1 Buceros rhinoceros silvestris | reverse complement strand
ATCCAAGTTGACGGCTATGGGAGGTGTGTTGGAATCGGAGCCCGAGCGAGGCTTGAGCTCCGACATACCACCAGCATCGCTGAGGGAACTTGTGACCGAGGAGGTGTGAGGCCCCTCCGGGCAGGACAAAGTTTTCTGGGTGAAGCTCCTTGCCTTTAGCTCTCGTGTGTCCCCCAGCTTTCCCTGCCGAGCAGCGGCACCGGGGACAGGCGGAGTGACAAGGGGTATGCCCCAAGAGGAACAGCTCCCTGCCCTTCGCTTGTCTTTATCTGGCGAGGCAGAAGTGGGACCACAGCATCCCCCGAGATGCTCATCAGGGCCTCCCCGGTGAGGCTCTGGCCCTACACACCACCATGCTCCTCAGATGCCACATCTCTTCCGCCCTCTCCCTCACTGCTCCGCTTCTGAAGAGGTTCTTGGAGTTCTGCAGACCGGCGGAAGGTGTCTGTCCAGTGGCTGCCCAGTGGCCCACGGCTGGGGGTCACCAGGCCAGGGACGGACAGCTCGGCCGCGTCCCTTCGGCCACGGGCCAGCTTTCGTTTGAGGAAGGGGGTGGCAAAGTCCTGGTGACACAACGCAGCAGCAAGAGAAACTCAGAACATCGCGAGGGACAAAGCAAAGCGGTGGCCCTGGCCGGGTGATGCAGCATGACCAAACCAGCCAGAATGGAATTATTATTATTTTTTTTTTTATACAGCAGATGGACCCACTTTTTTTTGGGGGTGGAAAAAAAGTACTCCTTGTGTAAGAACTGTTCCCCTCCTTAACTCTGCCATTCTGCTCCTTCAAAGGGTGAAAAGACTCTTCACAGTGCAACCTCCAAGGGAAGGAGACGCCACAGGAAAGTAATCCTTTACTTTGAGATAAACGGAAGCGGGAAGAAGTCAAACCACACAGGCTGGCAGGATTAAAAGGGGAAAGGGGAGAGAAAGAAATAGCAGAGTTAAAGGACACCTTTGTGCTTTTTGGCGTGTTTCTCACACCCTGGCCATACTCTTAAAAATGTTCCCTTCAAGTCCAAAAACAAAAACAAAACAAAACCCCTACAAAATCCAGAAGAAAGACCACACCGAGGAGCTGGCGAGATAAAGCACAACTGTGGAAGTGACCCGCATGGGAAAGCGCTACCTTCCTTCTCTCACGCCCGGGCGCCTGCTCTGAGAACAATCTGCTGCTGCTGCTGCTTCTTTGGAAAGACAAAGAAAAAACCGAAGAAAAAAGCATCGCACACCCCCCACCCCCCCTTATGGGTCAGGACAGGTAATAAAATAACTCCTCCGGGGAACCACCCGACAAGCTTCAGTAACACTGCGGTGCGGAGGCAGGGACGGGGCTGAAACACTTGGCCTACAAGGAAAAGGGAGGCACAGTTTTAGAAAAAGATGCTTTTTTTTTTCTCTTTATACAAAAATAGACCATAGTCTCATTAGCAGTTAATAAAATTGGCTGCCTTGGTATAAAATTATAAAAGTCAAAGACAGGCAGGGCTCAGTCTTCCCAGCATCGGGACGAGAAGGAGATGCGGGCAGACCGGACCGCGCACGTTGGAGAGGCCACGGCAAAGTGTTTCCGCCCGCTGCTTCCAAACGCACACAGGAAACCCCAAAATTGCTGTTTTGCCTTTTTTTTTTTCCTCCTTCCTCTCCTTTTCCCCCCGTGAAGGATCCACCTCTGCACCGCACAAAGCGCCGAGCGCAGCTCCCCGGGCCGATCCCCCTCCTACACAACCGCCTCAAGAGAGCACGCCCCGGAGGTGACAAAAGCAGGACCAAACAACGAGAGCTCTGGGTACGTGGTGTATTTAACGCGGTGCCACGGGGCGCAGACAGCGTGGGGACGAACAGCCGCAGAGGAGGAGGTAACCGAGCAGCATTCCAGTTCCTCACCATTTGAAGGACAAGTGAACCCAGTGGACCTGGGCCAGGGCTAATTACGCTTCATGCCAAACTTTAATCCATGAAAACTACTGACTCTTAACCTTTGGGAGCTTCGTTCGCTTTAGGCAAGTTTTTCCCTTAAGTGTCAAACGCTGGCTTCAAATAAGCAGGGATTTTTTTTGTGTTTTTTTTTTTTTTTTCTCTCTCATTTGTTACATTCCAACATTCAGAGAGGCTAAAACTCGAGAGGATCGTGCTGGGCGCTGGGCTTGTGACCCAGCTACGACAGATTCAGCATCGTTAATCCCCAAGTTCTTCGACCGCGAGGAATTAATGCTCGTCTCTGAAAGGGATCTAGTTGTACAAAAGGGAACGTAACGTCCAGGTGACTTGTTTTGCCCTACCCAGTCCGGAGCGGTGCCAGCTAGAACTGCTGCTGGTCATACTCTGCTATCAGTTTTTTGATGTGAGCCAGTTTGTTGTGGAGGTATTCGCAGCGGTTCTTCTCTTGGCTGTAATTGGGGTTAGTCTGCAAAGGAAAACGAGAACGCAGTGATGGACGGCAACTGGCCAGAGCTCGGCGACACCCACGTGCCCCCAGACGAGGCTATCGGACCTCAGAGCAGAGATATAAAAGCAAGGAGCAAAGCTTTGAGCTGGAGGGGCAGACACTCATTTAAAACAGAGCTGCTCTGCTCAGACAGGGCGAAGAACCAAATCCCTTCTCATCAACACGCAGCTCCAGGAGCTCAGCGCAGGACACACACGCTCCTGGAGCAGGGCTCAGCCTAACCCGGAGCAGTCGGGCCACAAGCGTCACCTTCCAGCATCGCCCGCCCTCTGCCCCTGCGTTAGTGCTGAACTGTGCGAGCCTGGAGCTTTAAAACTCAGGTGAAGGCGAACGCTGGGAATCCCCTCAGAAAGCTCCTACATCCCTCAGGGCCCGCAGGGCTGAGGGATGGATTTGGAAAGCAAAGCCAGCCCCGGGGTGTGCATACCCCAGCCTGCCTCGGCACCTCCACCTCGTCCAGCTGAGTCACAGATCCCCCCGGTCGACAGCAGTGACATAAAGTGCTCTGTGTGCCCACAGCCCACAAAGCCCCCCGGGGGCACCTGAGGGGCTCAAACTGTGCCCCGACTGGACCCCAGGTACCAGCAGACCCCAAGACCTGGAGGATCCTGTTACGGCTCAGCCTGTGCATCTGACACACAAACCGCTCTCCCCTCGACTGGACAGAGGTGCTAATTTAACACCCTTTGTTCTCAGCACGGCACTAACAGCTGAATGCCCCCCAGATCCGAGGAGCAGCCCCAGCTCCCCCCAAACCCCCTCTCATCCAGGAAGGGACCACGTTTTGGACAAGCCTGAGCTGAACAACAATCTGCTCGAATGCCTCAGACTGGGTTTTTCACTTGGCAAGCGCCCATCTCTTGCAGACTCACTAGAGGCACCACCCAGAAGTCTTGTTTGCGGCCAACTCTTTTTACTTACCTTTTTAATTTTCCGATATTCCTGTAAAATTTGATCATGGATGGTCTATAAAGGAAAAGAGACCTCATTATTTTCAAAGTCCTGCGACCTACTGCAGCAGGAAAGCATTTACTGATGGCTCAACGAACACATTTCCTCCAAACACCAACCAAACTCTGCTCCCTCCGCAGCTTCCTCTCTGAAATCCGATGGCTACAACCAGCCTCACCAACTCCGTTCCTCTCCTGGTGCTGACACCAGGAGCACTGGAAGGATCAGGCCTCATCCCCCTGTAGGGGCCCTTGGGTTGGCTGGATAATTGACGTTTCCTCCACAGCTCAGACGACTTTTTCCCCCGAGATACAAAAATAATTCAGTGAGGAATCACTGAATTTCTCAAAGAGAGGGGAAGGATCACCAAGGGAGGAAACAGTGCTCAGTACAAAGGGTGCTCTGTAGATTCTGGTTATATCCGCAGTGAGACTCACTTTCTCAAGATAATGAATAGTTAAAGCTCCTTTAAAAATCAGTCTGACAAGTCAAATAATGCTACATTATTAAGATCAAAGATTCCAGAGGAACAGATGACCCCGTGCTACCTCCCCGTCCAGCCCCGATACGCTGCCATATGTGCAAATAGAAGTTTTCTGGCTGCGAGACACTAATAGCTTCCAGCAGCTTTTGGCTGAAGACACCAATTGTCTCACTGAGGCCTTTCCTTGTCAACAAGTACCATGATGAGCGCTCCAGCCCCAAAACGAGAGCACAGAGCTGCTCCGAAAGGCTGCAACGCTGTCGGCTGTGTGCACACTCTGCACCCTCCAGTTCTGGGCAGGTTTTAGACACGACCCATCCCCAGCAGCCCCGCAGCCAGAGCGGCCCAAACCAGCGGTAGCGCTGCCGCTTGCAGAACCGGCTTTGCCGAGGATGTGTTTCTGTTTCTACCTTATATTCCTCGGAGCCCTGCAAAAGCTGCTTCAGCTTGGCGTCTAGCTGCGTAAACCGTCGAGTTATCCTCTCTATCCGGGCGTGCAAGTCTCTGTACTCGTTGTACTCTGCGTTGAAGTCATTTTTGTAACTCTGACGCTGCTCCGAAGAGGAAATGGCTGCGTATTTTCTGCGGGGAGAATAACGTAGTTAATCAGTTTATTAAGTCTTCTCTCCAGTGAGCACAAACGCTGCCATGCCAAAACCAGGACGGTAAGTCTACCAGGTGACTGCATTTGGAAACAGTCTCGTAATGATTCGCATTTTAGTAGCACAGAGGTAACTGTTAGCATTGTTGCCTTGACCACTGCGTAAACCAACCAGGTTTGCTCCCCAAATGTCCTGTCTGTGCCAGGTAGGGTGGAATCTGCAGGTACAGCAAAGCCTGGCAGCAGTGGAGGGAGGAGGAGGCTGTTCAGATAGCACTGCTACAGCTTTTCTAACTCCTGCTGTCCCACAGAACATGGAGTTCTGCATCTGTGCCAGACCTTGGAACAGCAGG
>NW_010429866.1:46150-47027 GCF_000710305.1 Buceros rhinoceros silvestris | reverse complement strand
CAGGAATACGATGCTCCCAGTGTTAGTCTTTAAAGGAACACAAAAAGCATTCAGCTATCGCTGCAAACTGCTCACAGGGCGATTATGTGGCAAGGGCACAATGAGAAACCATGTTGAATAGACTGACTGTATTTGCACCACCTTCTGAAGATCCCCCACACGAACTGGACGTGAGGGCTTGTGTTTAAGAGATGCACCTCTGAGGCCCTTTGGAAGTCACTCAGCTCCACACAAAGCCATGAGAGCTGACGTTCTGTAGGAAGCCCAGCAGCCAGTCCTCTCGGATGGTAAAACTCAGCTTTCTGTAGGTGACGAGACTAATTTGCCATCTTGCTCTGTCTGCAGCAGTGCCAGCTCAGTGCAGGAACGCGTACAAGCTAAATTAGATATCAAATTTAGGGAAAACTTTCACCCTGTTAAGCTAAACATGCTCTAGCCTTCAGGAATCGAGCGTTTGCTAGGAGTTGGTATAAATAAGCATCCACAAAGAACGTGCTACCATGAGATAAGGGAGTTGTCCTCACTGGAATGAAAGATATGTCTCTGATCAAAGCAGCAGTGACAGCTCTTATCGTTTAAGGAGCTGACTATCAAAATGGTCAGACCGTACCAAAAGGTGAGGCATCAGACCTCCCACGGAGTTCATAAACCTCACGGGATTCATGTGGAGACGGGCCGAGGAGCTGCAGTATTCCCCTCTCCACAGGAGGGATCAGCACATCTGCTGCCAGAACCGCCCCCCTCCCCAGCCACCCGCGTTCTTCTGAATGGCACCAGAGATGCCAGCTCGGAGCGGTGGTTTGTATGGGTCACACAGCCCAGCAAACCGCAGCTTTGCAACCACACAAGAACCTCTGTATCCTCCAGTCAACTCAGT
>NW_010429866.1:38492-46035 GCF_000710305.1 Buceros rhinoceros silvestris | reverse complement strand
CTGCGGGTGGATGTGCCGCCGCTGCCTCCTCCTCCATCTCTTCCCTCCGAGGGCTCAGGGCACAGCCAAAGCAGAGCCGATGGCGTGAAAAACCCAGGCTGAGGCGCGTGCAGGGAACAGCCCCCCAGCTACACTTGGGCGCTGTCACAGAGCTCTGCTTGTAACAGGTTTGGGTTCATGCAGAGCTTTGGCTTTATGCACAGGGATTTGGGGGCTTCGGCAGACAAGTATCTTGTTGAACTAACCTCAAGGCGGTCTGATTAAAAAGTCAAGAGGTGAAGCAACTCCCATCCTAACCCAGGGGTTACAACCTCCCCAGGAAGAATGTTTCACTGGTTTATGTAGATGATCTTGGCTCTGAGCAGAGGAAGAACTAACCAACCTCTCTTGCCCTGCCTTCCAGAACACCAAAGCGGATCGTTTCCCCTCAAAGTCCCTGACTGTAACACAGAGACCTTTAATCCTTCCAAACCCCTCCAAGGTCTGCAACGTCTCCTGAAGAACTTTAACGACTGGTTTACAGCAAGATAACCACGAGGAGCTCAGGAACAGGTCTGATACCAACTTTAGTCTCAGGAACTATCTGCAAAGCTGGATTTACTCCTTTTTAAATCTGCCTTACAAAGTTCTATCAAGTTACAGTAAAGTCCAACAAAAACCCGCAGTTCACTGAGTTTTAGCTTGAAACACCATCCCAAAGTGATGAAGCAACCGATAAATGTACTTACAATAAATAATCTGGCATTTCTGAAGTTGATGTTGGTACACTAGAATTATTGCATGTTCCATTTAAACCTGAAAAAATAAAAACTGGTTCATAGACATTCTTAAACTCTAAGATTCTACAGAATTAAACTTCAAACTCAGGAACTTATCTGCAATATACAGTTCATCAAATTCTAAAGGTTTCTGCTCTGCTTTGAACTGACACAGATAAAAAATCCACAATAAGGTGGTTGAAACTTCAAGGCTTCTTCTCTAATATTTGACCGTCAGCAAAACAATTATCAACATTAGCCAAGGCACCGCGTAGTAAAAAGACCCCTGATTTTAACTGGTTTATGAACACCGCCTGCAGCGTGGGGTAACACTGGTGACACCGCTGCAGAAGTGCCACACAAACTCACGAGCCCAGATGAGCAGAGCAGAGAGCTGCGCAAGGTGCACACTCTTTTGTCCTGACTATAGAGACTCGTGCTACGAACGCTGCAGACTCTGCAGCGACAGCGAGGTTCCTCAGGCGGCTTTTCCTAAGCTGGCCCTACTGCCCTGGAGACAAACTTTCTGCTCTGCCAAGTTGAAGGGACATGAATCAAGCCTGGCTCAGCTAGAGGATGTTTAGGGGTTTAAAGGCAGGGACTGAAGATCTCTGGAGGAGCAGGATTCTGAATGCCCAGACCAGAGCCCACCCTCAACCGAAGCCAACTGCTACACTGTCGGTTTTGATTAAGCAGCTGGATACAGGTTTGGCAAGGGATCTCTCACGCTGTGTGCCACTGAAAGCTCTCATCTGAAAGTCAGCTGCACCCATGAGAAGGCGGCAAAGCAAGAGGCAAGTGGAGAAGGTGCAAAGCATTTAACTCAGCTGCTTTGCAGAAGTGTTGGTTCTCCTCCCCTCTTCTCTCCCAGGCTGTTAACTGGAGCAAGCAGCACCTTGATGGCCCCATTCCCCAGATGCACAGGGTCGGTGTGCGTGAGCCCCCAGCCTCACCCATCCCCAACTTCTGCATTACAACTACTCCACCAGTGGGACAGATGCAGAATGTGGGTAAGGAAGATCGTGGAGGAGAAAGGGAGAAAAGAAGGTTTGTTTTGCCTGTGAGTGCCACCTACTGACTGCTGAGAGGACCCCAAAGGTCCCTCTGAACAACCCTCCCAGGAGGAGCTCTGCTTTCCACAGCCCCTGGCCCCGCGGTGGTTGGGGAAGGCTGTCAGCGTTTGCTGGGGACAGAAGGAGCAGGATTAGGGCCACGCTCTTTGCATGAAGCGCAGCACAGAAGGACAAGGTCCCGTGGCAAGCGTACTGCAGAAGAGCCCAGCAGCCACTGACCACGTTATCTTTGCTCGCATTCGTTACCTCGCATACATCAGTGGTGCAGCAGGAACAAAACCCGACTCCTAATTAACATCAAGCCAGTCATTAGCTGGTTTTAAAGCAAAGCAGAGAAGGTGGTAAAGGGTCAGCAACTTCACGAAGAGAGAATTCAGGGTATTTTGGTATTCATAAGGAACACTGACAAAAACGTACATCTAGAGAGAGACTGTGTGTGTATCTACCCACTGCCATCGAGAGGCAATTACAAGGGGAATACAACCAACACGCACAGGAAAAACCGCAGCAGTAAGGCCGAAGTAGAAGGATCTGAAGAGGGTGGTTCTGCTGTGCCACACCACGATCTGAACCAGGGACTGCCGCTACAAATCACCACTGAGCAAACATAGCGCACTCTGCGGGCGCCCCAAGGGCTGCGGGGAAGGCAGGAGCCGGGACGGTGCTAACCCAAAGCCCCGTGAACTCTCCCTTTCCAGGAATGCAGCAAATTAGTCTCCACTTCAGGTTACTGTCCTTTCTGAATGAAAACTGGATGATATTCATGCACTGAGCATGAAGAGGAACTGCGACAGTAGTAACAGGGCAAAGGGAAACGAGGTGGACACAGGCAGAAATTCAGCAGCAGATGGGGACGGCAATATTCCTGGAGGCTGCAGGGGAACAGAGCTCCAAGAAAGAAATTCAGGGGATAGCGGGATACGATGGGGAAGCTCCTTCAGCCCGAAAGCTGGTTGTGTACTGCTCTGGCAGCGTTTATCACCAGCCTTTATCGTTCCTTTTGTATCCAATATTAAAAGCTTTTGTGACTAACTTTTCATTACCGAGTTAACAATCAATACGACAGGCATCGCAACGCCAGAGACACGCGGAAGAGCTGCAAGGAATCAGGCAGCGCCGCTTTTCCCACCAGATCTTGATGTCTGCCTTTCATCCCCACATATTAATACAGCTTTTAATTTAACAGGGAGAAACACGACACGGTCTGAGGCAGCTCCAAACAGCACGAAAGGTTAAACAGGAAAAACCTGATATCCTCTTCTGAGAGGAAGCGCGTGTCGAGTTGGAGGTAGGGACAGCGATATTATTTCGTGGACCACGTGGTCTCTGCGAGCCTCCTCAAACAGATTTAGAGCAGATCTCACACGCTGCCGACACCGATACAATCTTAGCATGAGCAGTACAGGAGGACCCCTCGTACGTACATACCTGTGACCTGCTCCTGGGGAACATTAACTAAGTCAGCACTTTTTATTACTTCACAGTCCTGCTTCTCCTCTTTGCATTTCTCTTCGCTTTTCTTCTCCTTCCTCTCCTTTTCCTTGTCTTTGTGCTTTTTGGATTTTTTCTTGGTTTTTACGTACGAGCTGCAATTGTGCTTGCTCGTTTGGGGACAGTCTGTTGGCAAAGGATGAGTCAGTCTGTCAGCCGTCTCCGCGTTCTCACAGTCTCTGCCGTTGTGAGTCAGGTCGTTGCTGACATCCGAAAGGGGATCGTGAGGCCTCGGCAGCTCCAGCACTGGGAGGCTGGAGCTGTAGCTCACCGACTCCAGGAGAGCCGGCGGCAGGGGAGGGGCAGGGGCAGGAGCGTCCTTCCCATTGGAGGAATTCAGTTTCCCATTGAAAGTGGGCTGAGTTCTGTGAGCCAAATGTGAGATCCTGGGCTTTTTGTTGGCCAGGGGATCGATAAACTCCAGAGGCTGGGATCGTTTCTGGGGAGGAAAAAGAAAAAAAAAAATCTTGGAAGTCTTGAGGGCAGAATTTTGGGTGCTGTTACCACTAGGTGGTGGTGCAACACCAGAGAATCCCCACAACAAGAGCTCTGCTATCCATGAGTGCTGCCAGCGAGGTTCAGAGCCTGGTTCTGGACACAGGCTCCAGGACTGCCAGCTCCTAGGGAAGCTCCTCCATCCCAAGCTGCCTCCCGACAATCCCAACAGCCGCTCTGGAGCCCACAGCTCAGTGGGAGAGCGCACAGAAACCCATCACATCAGCAACTATCCACCTCCTGCACTAGTCGTGCCTGGGCCACGCAACCAGCCCGCTCTCGTTCCACCCCATTTCAAATCCAGCCCTTTAGCAGTAAAGCCCCGTCCTTCACCCTCTCCCTGTTCTGGCCAGCCACCATTAAGACATCCATCCTTCTGGTGGAGGTATGACAAAGAACACCTCAAAGTCCCTGCGAAGGAAAGACGTGCTCAGACCTCTGGAGCAGGGAGGGATTCACAAGTTCTGCATTTCACTCCCAGCTGATTCTACCAGCTCTGTGGTCAACAGCTGTACCCTTGCAATCCTGCTCCTTCCTCTTCTCAAGAAAGAGGCGTTTTCCCGGAAGAGCTGAGAAAGCATCAACTGTTCTCAGAATTTTAGGCAAAAGAGGACGTTTGCAGCACTTTTAAAAGCCATGTCACACGGACTCATGTGGCCTGAGTACCCCTTTTTAAAGCAAGTGTAGAGAGAAGTGGTTCAGCTGTCCCCATCAGCCCTACCTGGGCAGTCAGAGGTTGGAGCAGCTCTGTGTGCCCACATCTCCCAGTAAGCAGCTGCCTACAGCCTGTGGGTTAACCAGGGGAAGCTGCACCATGGAAGAACCCATCTGTCAGCAGAAAGAGCTCAAGGCAGAGCCAGAACTACGGCTGTGGGCCTCAGTGCGGCCAGAATGACCTCGGAGAGCCGGCAGCGCCTGCCTGGCAGCCCAGAGCTGCAGAGGCTCTAAGGAAAGATCACGCAGTGCCCAGAGAAAAACAAGCAACAGTTCTGATTATTTCTTTTGGATATTTGATTGTTTTCTTTACGTCCCAGGCAGGACTGCGATGTGTGGAAACTTTTCTCCATCACAGACGTGTGGCTGGATGCATGGCTGCTCTGCCAGGGAGCCACCAACTCATTCCTTTTCCCCCAGTTCTTATTTCTCTTTGCCAGTTCAAGGGGTCTTGAGGACACTCAGAGGCAGGAACCCTTTCCGCCCGTCAGCGTAATTAATTACCCAAGGAGCTGCTCATCCTGCCCTGGAGCTCAAGAGGCAGGGACAGCACGTTGAACCGGCTCTGCAACATCCCTGACCGCGTCCTACAGAACATCAGCATGTCCAGCTCCCAAAAGGAGAGGCCAGCCGCTTCCGCTGTGGGTCTCAAAATGGGCAACAGAACTACGAACTGCCATCTTCTACCACCCCTTCTCTAAAACCAGCAAACACCAGATCCACTAGCGTTACCCCTGGTTTAGAGGTGGTGTATGCTCTGCCATGCTTCCTCAGAACTACTAGACCAATCTTTTCCTTCACCTTCTTTCCACAACTGAACTTTCTCAAAATATTTTGCATTCCAGACTATCAAATCCCAGTCCACTGCTGGGACTGAAACCACTAGCAGGCATCCTCCCCTTTTCTCTAAAGAAAAGCTACAGCTATAGAGTACCGAAACCACGACTGCTTACAACAGAGCTGCCTGAGGTCTGCTGTCTGACTGAAGCCATGGTAGAGGCGCTGCTGGAAACATTTATATGCCATGTTCACTTGCCCCCGTTTCACTCTCCTTGTCTAGATCCAAACCAACCAGCCACTCAAGGTTTCGACTGGGTCATCTCAGGAGACCAGAAACATCCCCTACAGACCTCTGAGTCTTTCAAAACAGGTACAACCAGGAGCAACATGATTTTTCAACCTACATTTTTTCCAGAATCAGGTTAGGGAAAAAAAAACACAAGACCAGTCTCTGAAGAGCATTGTGTCTTTCCGAGCTAATGAGCTAAGGGGATCATTCTTTACTGGCCACCAACATGCCCACAGCAGAGCAGGAGAGGATTTGGAATTTGCTACCTGGCAAACAAGTTGCACAGTTCTTGTTCTCAATAAAGAACTGCCTCCCTCTCGCTGCCAGAAAGCACATTATTTCTTTACCTGCTAATATTCTTTGCCACTAATCCCCAGTGCGTCTGTCCAGACAAGTAGGCATTACACATTCCATTGGCAGGAGGAGAATAAATACTCGACTTGTCTGGGCTGACCCGCAGCAGAAGGGAAGCCGGCATTTCACAACCCGAGCGAGAAATACCTGTGCCAAGAGATACCGAGAGGAGTGGGGACAGACTCTGCCTGACACGCACGCTAATGCGGCTCCTTTGCAGTTTATCCTCATGGAAAACCAGTCAAAACGTGCTGTTCGCACAGCTCCGGGCACTGGCATCTCAGCAAATCAAGGAGCAGACCAACCTGCCCCTGATCTGTCACGGCAATTAGGCTGCAAAAGGTCAAGGTTTTTAATAATTCAACTGTGTTTGGGAGCTACTTATTACTGCTTTGTGCCCGTCAATTATTAGTAATGAATAAAACACAGGCTCATGCTCCCAGGAACTCCAGGAGGGATGTAGGCACCGGGGAAAAAAATTTAGCCCTTAAAACTAAACCTAAGACACACTGTCAGAGATCCTCCCCAAAGGCTGTCCCTGAACCACATCCAGAGGAGAAACAGATGCTGCGGAAACCCAGAATTAGGCTCTAACTTAATAAAATAGAAAAATACCCCAGCAACCCACTGACCCCACCGCCTCCAGTGGTGACTGCAGTGGGCAGACAGGCCGAGGAGCTCAGCCTGGACCCACAACCGCCCCAGACGGGGCGATGCTGGCTCTGTGCTGCCCAGACCCAGCACCTTCGCAGGGGGATCACCCACCTGAGGAGGAGAGCTGGAGTTCACGCTGTCTTTCGGTGGACTCAGGGAAGGCGTTTCTCCTTGAAAACCACTGCTGTTCTGCGGCTGACAGAGTTTCCTGAAAAACAGAATTTCAGGCTGTTCGGATCCTGTGCCGACAAGCCAACGATGGTATTTCGAATCTTCCTGCAAAGAGCCTTTTTGTGGGCTCAAATTCTGACTGCTTCAAGATGCCATGAGATGAGCTCGTTCGGGCTCTCACAGTTTTGATCTCTGACAAAATCTAGGAAGAAACAACCACTGCAGGAAAATACCTACCACCAACGTATGGTTATTGCTCAGCCCTTTCCTCCCTTTCCATGATTTCTGTAATTCTCTGGGAATGGAGGTGATGCCTTGGACTGATGCTGCCAGAGGGAAGCAGGACGCACACAAGAGCATTCCCTACCGAGGATGGAACTTATTTTCTGACAGTTTTACCTCTTTCCTCTCGAACCGGTGAGATAAGTATTACAACAAATGAATTACAGCCTTAGGACAATAATCCATACAGGTGACAAAACAACTGCAGAGATGGTTTATTAAACCCTTTGACCCTGAAGTGGTGCCAGTAAAAACTGGCATTGAACTTTCTTGCTACTAACTGAAATAGAGCTCAATGAGCAAGACGTTATTTAAACTTATTTCTGCTGAGTTTGCCTCACCCAGTTAAAACCGACTTCATGAGAGAATTTGTAAAGCGAGTGCACTGAAATGGGGCCAAAACTCAGGTTCAGATGTTGTGGAGTAAGTTCTCCCACCATTAAACCAACATTTTATAGGAACAGCAGCCCTCTTCCAGAACC
>NW_010429866.1:31893-38368 GCF_000710305.1 Buceros rhinoceros silvestris | reverse complement strand
AGAGCGGGATTATAACAGGAACTGTTATGGGGTTATTGGTCCAGCAGGATTTACATTTAGGGCTCCATAATAATACCTTTAAGCTGCATCACGCAAAATCACACTGCTCTGGTCTGTATTTGCAGTGTTGGACAAACAACAGGAACTTCTGGCAGCAAAGAAAGTACAATGCAAGTCATTTTAGTCACCCCAGTGCGTTAACTGACGTTAATCCGCTCCCCACCGCCCAAGGGGCTCTCTGGATCTCGGCGTGGTTTCACCGCACACCAGCTTTGTCCTACTCTGACACCAGCCAGATCGTCTGTATATTCCTCACCCAGGAAAAACTACTGTGGCATCAGGCTGCAGCTGTCAAGCTGAAAAAAAATGCAGGGTTAAAGGTTTTAATAAAGCAGCTCTGCAGTCACTTTGTCACCATTTAGCCGTACCACCTGAACAACCAACGTCTCGACTCTTTCACAAGAGGCTACAACCAGCTTTGAGGCACTCCCGTATTTTTCAGACACTGGGAAGATTTCAGAGACAGAGCCCGTGACTTTGACAAGGTTTTCTTTCAACCTAAGCCTGAACCTTGGGCAGTAGCACAGCAGTGTTCAGATGTCTGCAGTGTCACCGCCGTCCTGGCTTCCACTGCTGCTTTGTTTAATTTTATTTAGAACAATCTCAACAGCCATAGATCAACTCAAGAGAATACTCAGGGACTATGAAAACAGGAAGGAGAGCGGGATTATAACAGGAACTGTTATGGGGTTATTGGTCCAGCAGGATTTACATTTAGGGCTCCATAATAATACCTTTAAGCTGCATCACGCAAAATCACACTGCTCTGGTCTGTATTTGCAGTGTTGGACAAACAACAGGAACTTCTGGCAGCAAAGAAAGTACAATGCAAGTCATTTTAGTCACCCCAGTGCGTTAACTGACGTTAATCCGCTCCCCACCGCCCAAGGGGCTCTCTGGATCTCGGCGTGGTTTCACCGCACACCAGCTTTGTCCTACTCTGACACCAGCCAGATCGTCTGTATATTCCTCACCCAGGAAAAACTACTGTGGCATCAGGCTGCAGCTGTCAAGCTGAAAAAAAATGCAGGGTTAAAGGTTTTAATAAAGCAGCTCTGCAGTCACTTTGTCACCATTTAGCCGTACCACCTGAACAACCAACGTCTCGACTCTTTCACAAGAGGCTACAACCAGCTTTGAGGCACTCCCGTATTTTTCAGACACTGGGAAGATTTCAGAGACAGAGCCCGTGACTTTGACAAGGTTTTCTTTCAACCTAAGCCTGAACCTTGGGCAGTAGCACAGCAGTGTTCAGATGTCTGCAGTGTCACCGCCGTCCTGGCTTCCACTGCTGCTTTGTTTAATTTTATTTAGAACAATCTCAACAGCCATAGATCAACTCAAGAGAATACTCAGGGACTATGAAAACAGGAAGGGGAACAGTGATATTCCATAAACACCACAGTGAAAGTGGCGATTTGGACGTCGCTGGACTAGGTTGAGCAACCTTTGTCACATCTCCCAACGTGTTAATTACGGATTTAGAAACGGGAACGAAAGACGACGACTTTCGGTTCTGTAACGGTGGACAAACAGTTCACTACAATGGTGGAAGAAGGATGGAAAACACAAATACCACGAGGAAAAACGACGTCAAACGCGGGCGCCATCAGATATCGTTTGAGTATTTGCAGATGTGCTAATTACTGCGGCCGCTGAAGCGGCGAGAGGCAACCGGACCTGGACACCGAGCGGACACTGAACAATTGGCTGGATCTAGGCAACCACCACAGGCAGCTACGTAAAGTCCTACGTCTGTGCCCTTTTTGTGAGTGTTTTTCTACTGTCCCCAACCCTACATGTTTTTTCCATTCTGTAGCCTCATTACCTGCCTTGGCCAAGCGGGGCTTTGTTTGTACAGTTGAATACATCCTTTCCAAGGTCTATTTTTAGACCTCGGCATAACCAAATGCCACAATTCTACAAAAAGCAGTAAACATTGCTTTCTAGGGGGAAAAATTAACTTTTTTTGAAAGCCATAAAGACTGCATGGCAGTTGTATTTTTCCATTTAATTATAATTCAACGTTTAAGGCCATTGAAACGAGTTTGATTTTCCTTTAGCACACCAAAGCACTTTTAAGTTTCTATTGGTTTAACAAAGTCTCATCTCAGAGCCAACTGTGCTTTCAAATCATGGAAACTGTTCAAACAGAGCACGCTCTGCTTAACCTTAACCAAAAGTGCAATAAAATAAGTCTCAAAAATAAGTCAAATCAAAAACCGTCTGCATGACAAAATCTGTACCAAGTCAGTACTGAAAACCCAGCGCGGGAAACAGGAGCTGAGCAGAATCCTCCTTGAGGAACCTGGGAGATATGTCCTCTTTCCTTGCTGCCCAGCAGCCAAAAGCTTCCAGGCTTGGAGGCTTCATGTAAGGGAAAACATCCATGGAGGACAGAAACCTTCAGCAGCCAGCGAGACAAAGCCATCGACTCAACTAACCCTGTTAAGGGCTATTTTAGGGAAGGGACATGAGACCAGGTACCCCTCAGACGGGGAGGATTAGGCTGTATATTTGCTTAAATCCACTCATCTCCCAGAATTTTAAATCACCACTATTTTAAATCACTATTAACTCTCAACTCCAGCAGCTTTCGTGCCCCATCCCAGTTTGTCCCGAGCTGCTCGTATAATGATTTCAAGGCAACCTAGGACGATCTGTAGAGTGCATCCACTTGGATAGTCACGTTCAGTGGACTCCTACAGCTCCTCGATAACAGACAGATGGACTTTATGTTAAAATAAATCAAAGACTCAACTTACCGTAGTTACCCTGATTTATAGCAAATGACTTGGCCCTGTATTTTCAAGCTCCAGATACGACAGAGAAGATGGAATAGTTACCGAACAAGTATCCTCTTCAGCAACTGCTGATCTCCTTCCGAGTAGCCAGGCCAGTCCTTCTGCACTTCTTTGTATACACAATCTTTCAGCGTGAAGGTGCTGTCCTTGGCACTCAAATTTGCCACCTGAAACAGAAGTAATTTGCAAAAAACCTGTTAGGGTTTAGTTTTCTCACTTGTTCTAACGAGACGTAGGTAAGATCTTAGCAGATTGAGCAGCAGTTAGTAGTGTCAGAGGACAGGGAGAGACTTTTTACTCACAACTGCCACGAGGGAATTTCTCACTAACAAGCCAGAAAGGCGACAGAAAGTGACTTTAAGAGGCAGTGAAGAGAACGGCTGGTAGGTACAATGCAGATACACCTGCACTTTGGTGCATCAGGACTTCACAGAGAACTTTTCTGGGGACTTCAGGGCAAGAACAAACGCTGTGATTAGCAGCTTGCAGCCCGGGGTTTTACAGCAAAGCGCCGCGCCTCGCTGCTGGGCTGCAGTCAGCTCAGGACACTGGCGCGAGCAGCTCGCTGACATTTTCTCCAGTTCCATCATGTGTAGTTTCCCCACAACGCTCTGCGTGGTGCCTACACGGATAGGAAACACTGCTGGAACCAGCAGGATTGTGTTGGAATGGAAACAGCTTGGTACGAGTTATCCCACTTTAATCAGCCTTTCCACAGCTTGACTGAAAACTTAACTTCTTGCTGCTGGTTACGCGTTTGAAGAACAGCATTAGCACAACCCAGAGAGCCCCGATTAAGCTTTCACAGATGCTGTCTCAGTGACCGTAGAGCACCGCAAGTCTAGCGAGAAAACAAAGCCTGCACGTGTTGTTACAGGAGGGACACGGAGGCCGAGGTGCCGAAGGCTGTGCCCTCCGCCAGGCTGGCCAGCTGACAAAGCCCGGACTCCCGGCTTCAGCCGCTCGGCTTGACGACTCGTACACTGAAAGAGGAAGATGCTTTTATTCCGTCAGCAGAGATCATGTCATCTGGGTAAGGATTAGAGTTCTCTGCTGCTCGCTCCATTCAGGAGACGGCTGGGCTTAGGAAGTGTTATTACCCGCAGCAGGGAGATAACCTCAGAAAAGCAAGTGAAGGAGTGCAAAGTCTGGAATTAACTTAATTCCTCTGCTTTTGCTGTAGGGAGCCTGTGACCTGATATTAAAAAAAACCTGTAGGTTTAGAAGCAGAAAGCTGCAGAACTGATACAGCAAAGCTCGCCTGATAAGCAAAAAATAGAAAGCAGAGTTATCAGTTTACATGACGAACACTTTGTTTTTCCTTTCAGTTCTGTCAGCCTTCCAAAATCCTGAGCCAAAACACAAGAAGAATTTGAGCTCTGTTTTACATTTAGATACCCCAGTAAACATGCCCAAGAGACAAAAGCAAAGCCAGGTTCCTTTTTCAAAAACTCGCCAAGAACCTCCCCGGTTCCTGCGGCTTTCTGCAGCGGGAGCCCCGCTACTCGGCAAGGCTGAAGAACAACAGCTCCGATTTTCTCTGCACGGAGGCTGAGAGCTGCTACCTCCTTGTTTTGCTGGAGTGGGACTCCGCAAGCTCCACCCCAGGCCTCCCAAAAATAGAAACCTTGCAAAATGAGGCAAAAAGGCCAGCAGGAACACAGAGTCCTGCGAGAGATGCAGCAAGAGCACAATGAAACCCACACCTCGACGTATTTAGACATGCAGCTTTAACGCAGCCTGTAATTTTTAGCTTATCTGTGTCTGCTTGTAGATGGGAGCCCTGGTCGTGCTGAAAGGAGATTAAGTTTTACGAGCAAATTACAGCCAAATAATCAGCGTTCAGCCCAAGCAGGCTGGCACTGTGGGCACTGCCGAACCCACCCCTCGCTGCCAGGGGTTTGTGGAAGCATCAATAAAAGGTGCTTATCGGAAACGGTATTTCTAGTGATAAAGCTATTTATAGCGTTCAGAAGGGTGCTCGGAAGAATTCTAGCACTGCTGGAAAATTAAGAGCTACAGGATTAAAATCTGTAGGGAAGGAGTAAGCTGTGCCAGCAATAGCTCTGTTTCACTATGACCTGCCCTGTGCCCTTGGGCAAACTAACTCCTTGCTGTCTCCTCCTTTTCAGCTTTGGAAAGGAGTAAAAACAATTAAAAAAAAATCCAATACAGCAGAGGGCAGCTGCAGCACTTACATAAATACCCGTGATATGTTTTTGCACTGCGAGAGCAATAGAGGTATTTACTGCAATTCCTAAAATGGCACCTTCGACGTGACTCAAAGTGTAGGAACTGATTCAGCTCGGAGGCAGCCTTCACGCTTGATGAACGAGTAACACGCTCTGCAGGAGCTGCATGATCTTCACCCCCAACCAGCTGCACCTCAAAGCAGGAAAGGCGTGGGGCTGAACACCAAAGGTGACATAAAGCTTAGTGGGGAGGGACATATTTTTACCCTCGCACAGGAAGCATCACATGTATCAATAGAGAAGGTGTTCCTTTATGTCCACATTAATAAAAATACATAGATTTACAGGTTGTGACAAAAGAAACAGCTCGTATCTCCTCTGTTAGGTAATTCTCCCCATGACCAAAAGGGTTAGACAAAGAGAAGCGGTGAGCTTTGGTTGGGCATGGCCTTTAGAGGAACGCTGAGCTGCAGCTCGAGACACAGAGCTTACCAACACGGAAGGAACCACCGCTCTGAGAAGACATTTCTCTTTACCTAAGCGTTGCCTTCATCAGAGTACAAACCTGTTGCAGAAGGTTGTCCAGCAAATCCTTGTCCTGCTGAGAAAGTCCATCCTTCTGCAATCTGAGGATAAGTTCAGGTTTCTTATAAGGCTTTAGTGCCAGCAAGTGCACAACCCTATCTTTGAAGGGTCTCTGGGAAATCGCACTATTGCCTCTCTTTATTGCACTGGCAAGGTTGACTGGCGTTGGGCGCTTCCTGGAGGGAACAGCATCGGAAGCTCCTGGTGCAGGTTTACGTACCTGAACCTTTTTGCCTAAAATGAGATGAGAACAGTGAACTGCAGCGGCCCCCCTGCAAAGGCCAGTGGTCTGTAAACACATACACGGAGTTCATGCCACCAGCTGAAGTGCCGGGAGATGACAATGACGGGCACGCACAACCAGCACGCCCCATCTGCTCTGATAGGCCACCGGAACGAGCATCCCATGAGTTTTATGAATCATGACAAGCTTGTAACAAGTAAACAGCAACACCAGGCGCTGGAAACCTGAGTATTATTGGCCACAAGCTTACATAAAGCTCTCTTTGTCTGCCAGCTTTTCCTTTATCCCAAGTGTCTGCATCCCCATGGTTAATCTCACCATTTTTCCCTCCCCTATGAGAAGAAAATTCTGCATTATTATGGAGAAGAGTCAGAATATGGAGTGGAAAGACCAGAACTGGTCAACGAGTGGCTCTCTGTTGCTGATCTCAGCGAAAATGCTACTCCAGCAGATGCTTCTGCTTTTAGAACAATAGGAACTTTATGGTGTTGGGTCCACCTCCCTTCCCCCACCAAACACAGCCACATGAATGGGGTCGAACGCTGATACGTCAGCCTATTCATTAGCGGGCTGTCTGTTCCGACAGAACA
>NW_010429866.1:28160-31788 GCF_000710305.1 Buceros rhinoceros silvestris | reverse complement strand
AGAGACCCGCCCCTTCTGTGCGGCAGGAACAGCCGCTTTGCCCTCCAGTGACGGTGACGTATACGTGAGAACTTAAAGCTGTCTCCAAAGTTCATCTCAAGCCTCAGAGGCAGCTTCCTCAAACCCGTCCCCAGTGTGACTCGTGTATAACGCTGTCAGAAACCAAGAATCCATTGTTCCCATTCCTCCCGAAAAACAGCTTGAACCAGAACCCTCGCACAAGTTCCCCGTCACTTAATAAAGCACAAATCGAACAATTTTACTAGTTTGGATACAGAGACAGGTCAGGAAGGCAGGTTCCTGCTACCATAGGCTAACCCAGCAAATCAAAAAATAAAATTTGCAGGGTCCAAGGTCTAAAGCATGGAGGCACAATCGATAATCACTTCAGTTCAAGAAAGTGACCTTCGCCAAGACAAACAACGTCCAGCACTCACTGCAGGACGTCTGGGGGGTTGTTTCAGCAGCTCTCTACTGCTGGGAAGCAGTTTCCAACCAAGTCATCTGCAGACACTGGCAACCGGCTGCACTGTTTGTTTTACTGAACGTGGGTTGCGTAACTCAGCCCCCATTTCCTGGCTTTTTATTACGCACCAGCGCTGATGCAAGTATGACCCAGACCCACCGTTAGCCGGGCTGAGTTAAAACGAGAGGGGGGAAAAACAATTCACGTGTTAAAAGGGCCCAAAATTCAGAGGTTGACTGGACTTCACTTCCCAAAACGGGACGAGAGCAGATCTGTCAGCTTTCCACAACTCCCTTAACTCCTGCCAGGTCATGGACAGCAAACCTACAGCAGGACATTTCCACTTAAGGCTGGAGACAGAATGCGCAGTGATAGGAAAAGAAAAACCCCTAAGTTAAGCCAGAACACAGAGCCTTTTAAAATATTTATCCATGTGCATATATAAAGACATACGCACACGTATTTAGTGCCGGTACAAGCGCACACATTCCCGGCCGACGTATCCACTATCTGTTTATGTACACGTTCAAGTGTTAGTGCACATCGATGCAGTTCTGTTCAGCTCCAATTTCAACATTTCATATAAATTCTTCCCCATCTGAGCTGCCTGGACCGACTCCACTGACGGGGAAGTGCTGAGCTCCGTGTTCTCATGGAAATGCGAGCGTCAGCCTTCTCCCTCCAGACCAGCCTGCGAGCGCATCAGCCGATGGTGCTGGCACACCAAATACGTGCGTATCCCACGCGAGGACTGTCCTTGCCCAGGCTCTGCCTTCTTGGACCGGTGCTCTCCTCTGTCTTAAACACTGACACCTTAAGCTGTGCAGCACACACACCACTCCGCTGCATTTTATGTGGCTCCATTTCAGAGCAGCCAACGTTTTAGCCACAGCATTTTTAAATCCAAAGTTTTGCTCTATCTTTCCGGGAAGCAATTTGCTTTGAGAATCTTCTCCCTCGCAAGCCGAACAATTTCAGCCACTTACTGTAATGTTCTCAAATATAAACTAAACAAAATCATCTTCTAGTCTACAGGAAATCAATGCATTTCCTTCCTGATTACTATCTTATTTCTCGGCTTTGAGCACTTGGCTGATAAAACAATGAGTCAGGGGCAGTTCTACGTTCTGCAACTCACCATTCTCATCACAGACATCCTCTGAGAAGAGACCGGCTGCTGATCACATGGGCTGCAGAAAACCAGCTGGCTCAAAAAAAACCCCCAACCCGAAACTCTACCGTCTGGTTAATATTTGTGCCCCAAGTTTGTGACCGGATTAGTTAAGCAGGGAGCTGAGCCCAAGGCCGAGTCTCTGCAGGCTCCTTCTGGAGCCCACTGCTATTTGGCACCGTTTCATCTCCTTCCCGAAGATTCCCCTTTCCCTGTCACAGTAAGATGGGATGTTTAAGGCCATGATGCAATTGCACACAGCCGATCCTTGGAGGCCACACCAACACCACCACACGTGTTCTAGGGAGATGATGGAAGCCATGAAGAAGTCACAATACAAGGAGAGTAGCACCCTAATAAACCAGACCCCCGTAAGGAACTAGCTGGTGCTTGTTCAACACTCACGGTCAAGCAAACAAACAAACATCAGTGTTTGACTTCAGAAGCCAGCGAAGACCCCCTGCCAAATCAGGCTGCTGCTTACCCACGTATCTCCCCCCAGGTTTGATGACGATAGCGCTCCGGCTGCGAGTCTCCTCCTCCGCCTGTGCCATGCTTTGCCTTGCCTTCTGGTAGGAATCGTCGGTCGCGCACACGGTGATTTTATCCTGGATGCTCCCAAGGCAATCCAAATGGATATTGCCATTGCTGCAAGAGAAACACAAGGGAAAAGACACTCCCGATGCTGCGAATGGGCACTGGTGAGTAACTGGGGTTATCTAAGTGATAGGAGGAGACAGAAAGCAGCTGAGAGGTAAACAGGTTCTTCTGTCAGTGCCTCCTTACCAAACACGCACACGCAAACAGATCAGAAAGACTAAGAAGAGCGAGCACACCTTAAGTTTTGCTCAGGTTTGTCAGGGAGAAGATTCTGCAGAAGATAAGATACGTGAGAAAGGCTCGATTTTCTGCTGGTGTACCACTCACCTAGACACATACTGCTGGATACAGTCGAAACTGCCCTGGGGGCTGTCCTTGCCGATGTTTGAAAGATAGAATGTGAAAGTCCGCACTTCCGTGGGTCGATCAGGCCTTGGAATTGCGATGTGCTGTTTGGAAGGAGGAAAACATTGATCTCTTGGTAGCTCACATTAACACAACCTCATTTTTTTGGCAGCCACTGTGCTTTTCCCCCATTTTGCAACCCCCTACAAGGAAAGCACGTGGATTAGTGCATGGCAGCCTGAGGAGCAAGAAGCTACGTGAAGGATTCAAGTTAGCAAAGCCATATGCACAGAAGAGATAAGGCAACAGAGGTAGAGAGGCGTAAAAAGACAGCTATGTCTGTCTGCACAGGACAGAGCTGAGCCGGCGGCCTGCTGCCTTTCAACGCGCAGCCCACAATAATCTTGTTCTAGGAATCTGACCCAATTCTATTGATTTGGGCTCAAAACAGACTTGCTCCCACTGTTTGTATTCAATTTAAAGCGCTGGAGACTTGTTTCTTTAGAATTAGTGATCCAGCACTAAACATAGTGCAAGCCAGGTCACTAGGTACCATGCTTTTCTTTTTTAAGAGATTATAATTCCATAACAAGATTTCATGGCTCACAGTAGAGTGTGACGCTGCTGCTAAATTAAATATTTAATCAAGCATTAAGTGTGCTCCGCAGACAACTCCACAGTGAGCCACGCTGTTTTTCTCCCCCCAGCCATTCATTTTTCAAAAGGGAAACTGCTTCCCCTCTACGTTCACGATCCAACATAAATCTCAGCATCTGAGCTCTACTATCACATCAATATTTGATCGTTAAGATGGCTTCCAGAAAACGAGACAGAAGGAACAGCAGCGTCGACCTATTTTAGGCTACGCGCTGCCACATAGATCTGTATTTACCTGGGCTGCCACATATATGCACTAAACACATACCCCCGCGGCACCCACACTGCCTGCGCCCCACAGCAGCTCGCTGCCGGGACAGAGGGTTTCTAGGTGGTTTCCCTTTGACCTCAGGCATCTGCAGCCGCCTGGAAACCCAACGCATCTGTGC
>NW_010429866.1:23487-27968 GCF_000710305.1 Buceros rhinoceros silvestris | reverse complement strand
ATCCTCCCACCGAGACATCCAGACCCGAGCCACGCACAAGGACAAGTCACCCCCCGCACAGTCCCAGGAGCCGCATCCAAAAATACTCGGAGCAGATCTGGAGCGATCCGGGTGCCGACGGGCAGCGGCAGCCGAGCCCCGTTATCTCCCCGGCCAAACGCGCGCCGTAGCCTTGAGCCCTTAATCTGCGCCGGCACCCTCTGCCCCCACCCATCCCGAACGAGCAGAACTCTTGTCTGCTTTATAAACCAGCTGGGAAGATGCACCACGTTCTGTAAACAGGAGATTGTGGGGGTTTCGCAGGTGGCCCCGCTCCCCCGCTGATGTGCTGGGAACGGGGCACCGAGGAAAACCCGACGTGTCTGTTTAGCCCAGTCGCTGGAGAAGCCAGTTGTGCTGCACAGCTCGGGTCTGGAAAATAAAACCTGGAGGATGTCACCCATCATCTATTGTGCACTAAAGTAACTTGCTTCTAGCTCTCACGTACCACTGTGAAAAACGGCTGCTCTGAAAACACCGATTCTGGTGGTTTTGTAGTTTCTGCAGCTCCTTCAAAGGACATAAACCAAGACAGGAGCGAGAGTCACTTTAGCGTGAAACGCTGCTCGTTCCAGTACTCAAAAGCGTAGCGTATGCAAACTGGCCGTTATCTAGGAATTATTTTTAGCTGAAACAGAAGGTTTCTCAAGCCACCAAATCAGCCTGGTAACTGCTTTGAGGGAGCCCTAATTTTGGTGCCGAGTATTACACCAGTAACCATAGACACTCAAAAATAGCCCGGTACAGATGTGACTTCTGGGGTTTTTTTTCTTTTAAGTAACATTCATCTGTGTACAGCTCATTCTGAACGGCAATTTCACCTTCCTCTATTAATACCAGCACAAGACCATCCCAAGAAACAGGGGAAAACGTCATATTTTCCAATGGCGTCAAGTTAAGACGCTGTGTTCCTATTAAAAAGCTACAGGAACACACATGCTTTTGACACCTGAAGGGTTTGGGGTTCCCCCCGCCCCAGCTCAGTTCTTTCCCTGAACCCCCATCTCAGCTCCCCCCTCCCAGGAAGCTCCTGCGCGTTTGTCCCAACCTAAGCTGGAATTCTGCACATGGTTTTACCAAAATAGAAACATCTTCAGCCTTTCCTGTACAGTTCCACCCGCCACCAGCTACCACCGCTTGGTGCTCAAGCTCTTAAGTTCTCATTTACACGCACATTGAAACAAAATGCTCAAGACTCCACATAAATTTACAAAATTATCCCAGAAAACCCGGTTCGTGATGAATAACGAACAGCAGGTGCTGCTCTCACGGAATATCCAGATGGTTCCATGTCAGCATCTCACATCAGAGTAACGCTCTGCTCACCACAACCTAGTTACTACTATTGAAGTGCCCGTTGTTACACTGATTATTGCACTCGAAAAGTAATTAACTGCTATAAAGAAAAGCATCCCAAGGCAAAGACCATCGAAAGGCCACGCTTCATAAGAACTCTGGTGAGATTCGATCCAGACCTGGAGGTTTCGGCCCCTCTCACTGGAAAAAGCTGATTTTGGGGGGTTCGAAGCACCAACACCCTCCTTTCAGCACCTGGCCAGAGCTGTGGCCTTGCTGTGCTTTATTCCTGGCCAGTTCCCTTCTCTGGTCAATGGAAGCATTAAAGGCAAAGGTTTCTTTCTGTGTATTGGAAGCTGAGAGTATCCTTGACAGCATTCATTAGACTAACACTGGGAAAGGGAAAAAGGACACGGACACACTCACTTAAAGGCTTCTAGAGGATTAGACTAAGGAAACACCAGTTTGCTTTACACTCGTTCTATGTCCTGATGCCCCCATCATCAAGTACTTTAAGCTTTTCCTTCTTGTGAGAGGGGTATTTACACAAAGTCACGCTGTTCAAACCTCTGGATGCTGCTTTCGGTCACATTTGTGCTACCTGGCCACCCTCGAAAGCGACTGGAAAATTTTCTCTATCTATTAGGAAGCAAAATAAGAAGGCAAGAAATTGGGGAATTAAGGTATAGTGGAAGAAAGTGTATTCCAAAAATAAGTAGCTAAACAAGTAAGTTTGTGTGTCACCATCTGAATTTGAAAACTTGTTAAATTACCGAAATTATCCTCCCAGTCCGTTTGATAGGAGGGTCACTAGGGAGCAGCTCCAGCGCCACCGTCGCTGCCTCCGAGCAGGGCACATCGTGACATACACGAGTGCTATACTTAAAAACAGATGGTTACGCAGCTGCCAGCGTCTTGTCATACCCAGTAAAAATAATAATAAAAGGACAAAGAGCTCTTTCTGCCTGCCCCGACTCAACTGGATCTCGCCTTCTTCAAAGCTCTACCTTTGGCCTTTACTCGACAGCACAATTAATTAAACAGCTGAAAACGAGGCGAGCAGAGGTCGGTGCTGCCAACATCCTCCTCCCACCCGCACGCCCCGGCGATGCTCGCACCGCGCAGGGCTCGATGCTTTGCTCATTCAGCGGCAACAGCCGACACAATTGCTCCTTTTCCACTGAAGTCCAACTGCAGGTGCAGGCGACTGGCAGCTCTGCCACCAGAAACTCCTCTCTGGAAGTTAAGGGCTCCAATATAATTAAGTGCATTGGATATTTTTAATTATTATAAGGAAAGGCATCATTTTAAATGGGTTTTCTTTTGGTTCCCCTGGAAATGCCTGGCTCCGTACCGGGTCCAGGTGAAACCCGCTGCAAGAGGAGCCCAGTGGCTGGGGGCACTGGAGCCTTTTAAGCTGTTCTGATTCATTTTGCCACATTTCCTTAAAGGAAGGAGATTAAGAGAAGGGGCATTTCTAGAACTTAAGCAGCTTTAGAGGAGACGGATGTAGATCCTCACAAGGTGCTCTCCAAAGGGACAGGAAAGCACTTCCAGTCTTTTCAGCGTCCTTATTACATGCAAAGCAGTTTGCTCATCTAACAGCCACAAATCACACACCCTTAAAAGTTCTCCTCATCACTCGCTTATTTCGCCGAACTTCAGTTGCAGATTTTTATCTGAGCTTTCATGCTGAGCTTTCTGGGAAGTTTAATTGTAAACAACATTAAAAAAGCTGGAAATTGCTCCTTTATTTCCCAGGACACAAAGGTTGCTATTTTTCTTCTTAACTTACGATAACAATCATGTCTTTCCTGCTGTGTTTTGCTGGAGTGGTATGTGCTACTGGGGAGACTAGGATCACAAGGTAAAATACGGGCAAGGAGAAGCGTGCTGGACTTTAATGGCTACTTAATTCAAGGCTTTTCCAAAGTTTTATTGTGTCTCCACAAAAAATTAAGAAGTTATTTACAGCTAGGCTCAGATTCTTGGAGAAAAAACATTTAAATTCTCTGTCCTTATGCAGAGCACCGAAATGAAACATGCACCTTTTTGTATCTAAAAGGAATATAAATGTAATTTTTAGAGTTTGCTGAAGAGCTGAGTTACTTTACCAGAAACTCTACTAATTAAATCCCAGCGTTGTCAGTAACTGCCATGACAGACGGTTTCAAGTGACTATAAATATCTCAGTCAGTGGAACAGAAGTTAAAGAAATAAAACTCCTAAATATAACCCCAACTTTTGGTACTCACAGAAACTGCACATTTCAGACGTGACTATTAAATAAAGCTCCAGGACGCTCGCAGCAGCCTCCAGGCACTGAACCATCAGTAACTGGTACCCATAAAGTCCTGCACCAAGCTCACCCGGCTGGGCACAGTGTTCCTCAGGACACGGGCGAGGTTTCCACGGACTGCTGCCCCCACAGCAACGAACCTCCCGTTTCTTGCCCTACGCAACAGCATGGCCTTAGAAAACTAAACTTCACCACCAGTGGTGCTGGTGCTGTGGACTTAGCAAGGGTAAAAAATAGAGGGGAAAGGTTTTTAGAGACAGATAACCCAGAGGATCAAGGAGCAAACGCTCTTTCCTGGAGCCCATCTCAGCTTCACACCTCCCACTTGCAGAAAGCAGAGTTGTTCTTTGAGCTGGAATCGGACAGACGCACGGCACAAATACCTTACTCGGATTAATTCTGTAAGGCAGCAAAGAACTTTCCACGGCAACCCACATAGAAACTTACCCCTTGGCTTCCTTGAAATTGGATTACTGGTTTTGATGTCACAGTATCCTACAAAAAACAAATGGAAAAGAAAAAAAGATTACCTTAGAGAAATTTAAAGCTCCCACATTCACTGCCAAAAAATACTCAGCTTCATTTTTCACCATACTGGGTTTTCTTTAAGGAAAAAGGTTCGGGGAAATACACAGAATTCCAAGTGAGAAAATACAAAAGCTCCTGAAACAGCAATTTCTACCTAGAGAAGAGATAAAACTGTACCACCAGCAGCGGTTAAACAACAGCACCCTTGAAGGTCATTAACCCTTCGCTTAGAAATAAGAACAGCTCTGAGGTGACACCCCGATGGGCTACGCTTAGCTCAGCACCACCCTCCCACCCCCCCCCCACCAACATCAACCCC
>NW_010429866.1:18384-23367 GCF_000710305.1 Buceros rhinoceros silvestris | reverse complement strand
CCACCCCCCTCCCACCCCCCCCAACCACATTTCAGGCACCAAAGAGCTTAGCCGTGTATCTTCAGGGCTTATGTAAGTTTTGAGTTAAACAGTGGATATTTGAGGGGAAAATTTATTACAGTTCTGGGTTCGAGAAGACGCTAAGCAAATTTTTTCCAGCAGAAAGCTGGCAGTTTGTTGGAAAAGCAAACTGCAGCTTCATTGCAAAATACTGTTGTTACGGTGCCCATTTCAACAATCGGCCTCTTCCTCCACGTTAATGTGCTTACGCTGCGAGAAGTCCCTCTCCCGCCAGCTCTAAACCCCCTGGAAATCTGCTCACGACAGAAACCCCACTGGATTCTGTCCTTTTTGCACCATGATCGTGCTGTTTTCCTTGCTGTGATTTTGCAGAGATTACGGGGGCTTTGGAATTCACGCTCGTACCTGAGGTTTCAGCTACAGGGAAAAAGAAATAACATCTGCAGTCCGAGGCTCGGTGAGTTTTTAGCTCTCAAATTTCAGGAGAATTATGGCTGATTTCCCAAGTCACACCAACAATTGTGACACACTAGGAGACCCCCTCCCGCAGCACAGGAGCTGCGCTCCATCCGCGTGGGATCCCGCTGGGAAGCTGCCCCAGGGACAGAGGATTTACAAACAGGTTGAGATGTCGGGAGAAATCTCAAAGAGAAAAACGCCAAAGAGGAGTTGAGGAGCCAAAGTCCACCTGGTCCGTTTGTACCATCCTGTTTGTAGCAGAGTGCTCACATCTCCCGGCGTTCTAAAGAATCACATCGGCTCCCCCCGGGGTTACATTTAGCAGCAGAAGGGTTAACAGCTTGAAAGGCCATTAGCATCTCCTACAAAACGCTTCCAAACACTTTCCTGCGGAATCTTAAGCCACAACACGCTGACATTAAAAAAAAAATAATAAATTTACTAGCTAGAAAATACCCTTCCAGCAGAGATGAATAAGCTCATAGCAAGACTCTGTCTCCAGAGCCTTTTAAGAGCCCTTCCAGCCTGGTTTAACAGACCGGCATCACCCCCCGGATTGTGACGGGATATTTATGAGCAAAGCACAAGCATGCCTGAAGCTGACAGCGCTCGCTCGGAGTCTTACAGACCTGAAACAACCTTTATAAAGAAACAATAAACATCTTGCTCTTCGTACAGCGACCGGTGAATTCCTGGAGTGCCACGACACCGCATACCACAGCACGCAGTTCATAGACGGCCCGGCCAGCGTTTTGTTCACGGTGTCAGCATCTGCTGCGCGATGCGTCCAGAAATTCACATGAACTTACTTGAGCAAACAAGTATTTGAAACATTAAAAAAATCTGGATTAAAAAAAAAGGCAAGTCTCAATGTGGATCTTGTAAAGCTAATTGCAGATCAGTGAAGTTCTGCAATTAATTCTGGAAAATTACTTAAGCAGAATAAAAAGGTAATGTGAAGTACGTCAGTAGAGTAACAATACAAAAGTACCGTTACACAAATCAGGACAAGCTTTAATTACAGAACTTTGGAATTCCCTAATCTACATACAAAATGGTTTGAAGTTAATCTCAAAATTGAGTGTTCATGCGAGTTAAATGGCCAGTTTCAGCCTGATGCCCTTGAACCCCTGAAATACAGAAATTTGAGGCTCCCGAGTTGCCTGGGGACTGAAGAGCTGGGCACTGGAGTCACTGCACCATCCCACTTCCCCTCTTGCGGAGAGAAGAGGAAGGCTCTTGGCTTCTCAGCAGCCTGCACAGGCATCGCTTTCCTTCTGCCAGTGCCCAGCTCCCTGGCTACAGGTCGTTAGAGATCGCCCCAGGAAGAACACGCGCACCCTCATCTAATTAACAATATGAACTTAAGTATTTTTATTAGATGAAATTAAATTCCTGCGTGGACACCTTCACTCAGAACAAAAGCAAAGAGATAAATTAAAGTAAACCAAATTAAAACCATATTTCAATTTGTATCTTTAGTTCATTTGGATTAACTGTCCTCAATGGTCTTGTATGGACAAACTCCAGTTTTGAAGAGTTCTTGCTACCATTTCCAAAAGCCCTCCAACACCTTCTAAAGAGTCACCTGGTTCTACCCCTTCGTGATGCCAAGGCAGTGAACCTCCTTTATCACCACTTCCTGGAATTGCTGTCCATCCACCTTCAGTAGGCACAAGGTCCTTCCCTCTCATTAACACAAGCGACCTCCCTGGCCCCAGGACAGACCGAGGTACTGCTGCGGGGGCAGGTCTGTCCTCTCCAGAGCGCACCAACTCTCAGAGTTCAGCAAATCCCTGGTAAATCCACGAGGTTGAGAAACCTCACTTGTGTGTTCAATCAAGAGGCAAAACAAGACAGCTCTGGGCCACCTGCGCAGCCGTTGCCATCTTCCAGCTCACAAATTCTGGCTTTACTCCTCCATGAGGCTCACTCCATTTAAGAATAGCGACTGGAAGCTGATTAGGATAAAGACCAAAACGTAAGCAAGAAAACAACAGTTCAGGTATTTTAAACCAGCCACCTGTCAGGTCAACAGGTTTGCTGCTGCTGCCGCCGGATGTTCACCTCCGCTAGTAACACTCATCTGCGATGGTGACAGAGCTTTGAGAGGTCCAAGTGTGGAAGAACAACATGTTTCTCAACTCTGCGTACACTGAGACCAAGCAAAGCCCCTGAGCCGCACCAATTCCATGTCTGCACTGTGCTCAGCATTGTTTCCAAGGGCTTCCTGACGCAGGACTGAGGCCTGAAAGTCACTACCACGTCTGCACCACTTGTTAGATCCTGCAACGGAGCTTTGGAAGAACGTGCATCAAGTTTCCTCCCATCTTACCATGAGAAAACAAACAGTTTTCACAACCGGAGAGTCCTTCCTGCAGGCGAACTCACCCAAAGCTCCATCAGAATAGCTTCCAAAGGAACACCCATCCAACCGGCAAACGCGTGGCTGCAGCTCTCCAAGATCTACCCAAGACTGGCAGCTTCACCCTTCCTACCCAACTTGCAAACAGATCCTCAAAAGGAGCCTGTTCAGACTCCAGCCATGTCTGCTGGGTTGTCACCTTTATACTCCATCAATATTCACTCACTTGCTGTCTGGAACAAGAATTTCAGCACTTCTGTGCCCAACTCACTGTCTCCCGTAGCTCCTGCTGCATTCCTCAGGCATGGTGCAGAAAAAGCAGCAAGTTTTCAAACCCTAAAGGATGCCAACACAAATCAAACCCACAGACCCAAGTGCTCTTTGTCAGACGGTCGTCCAGAGCCTGTAAGATTATTTCAGAAGTCATGAGATTAAACCAAAAAACCAGAAACTCGTCCCCAAAGCTCCCACAAAACATTTGTCTTTTATTAGCATGGTATTATGCTCATCTTCATCCTCCAGCTCCCCCGGCGAGAGGGGAGCTCCTGACCCTCCACACCCCCTCTGGAAGGTCACAGGGGTGGTGGCAATGCCCAGACAGTTCCTTGCACTTAAATACTCCAGAGCTGGCACACAGAAGCTTCAGTAAAGAGTAGGAGAAACATGAAAGTGACACTAAAACGCACAAAAACTGAATGCCAAACTAAAAATCCTTCATCAGGATTGACCAAAGCTGGCAAGAGGTTTTAAAAGTGTTCAGTGAGAACGCTGGATGGGCTCTTCCTACACAGGCCATCTGAAATCCTCAGGTCAAGTAACCAGCTGGAAACACCCCTCTTTCTTCAGAGAAATCGAGATAATTAAAGAATCTGTTGTTTCGAGAAGTTCTGTTATGCATTTACTGGAAGAGGCAGCGTTATACGGAAAATATTTGCCTATACCCGGTGTATTTACTGTTTTTGTGAATGTTAGAGTCACAAAGCCGAGCAAACAGAGCAAGAGGAAGCTCACCCTTATTTGTGTTGGAACAAGAGAATTATTTGCAGAATTTCAAGCTGCTTTTTAAAACATTTAAAATTAGCAGCAAGAAATCTAACAAATAGACAGCGAAAGTATAAAATCACACTAACCCCAAGGCTGGCATTAACAGGGTGCTTTGAACTGTGACATGTAATTCCAGCCACTGCACCTCAGAAGCCAGTTACAAAACTGAGAACAAACAGGAATCATTTAAAATTAATTGATTTCAGACTCGCTAATATCCCAAACTCATCGAAGTTCTTCTTTAATTCTTTGGTTATGACTAGTTGATGCTCCTTTTGCCCACGCAGCGTGGTCCAAATATAGGCACCCTCCCTCCCCTGCTTCCTCCGGCTCTCAGCACAACTGGGCAAAGGATAAAAACAGGGTCAGATCCCAATCTGGGAGGATCCTTGGTTGGAGCAACCCTGGATGCTTGAGGAAAGGTGTCCTGGAGACCTGAGCAGAACATAACAATTTAGATTCCCACTTGTATTTGTTTTTAACACACCACAGAGGCTTTGCGAAGTAAAACAGGGACCAAAACCCAAAGCAAATATATCCAGCATCTCGTTGTGACAGACTCGCAAGAGACACCTCAGAGTCCCAAAGTTCATTAGCAGCAAGATATATAAAACTTGGGGGAAATAAATACCTTTGAACATGCCCACAACTTCAAGGGACTCTGTGTGGAGTTTACTGGCAGTCAATTAGCCCAAGCTGGCCCAAGAGAGAACCACGGCGTATCAGAGAGACGAAAGGCTTCTCCCAAGATGTTCCACTATTTCAAGGCTTCTATTTACCTCTTACCAGAAAGGCAGCAGAAAAAAGCCTCCTGAATATTCTTTTTTATGTCACATCTATTACTTATGGAATTAAAATACCATCTCCCTGCAACAAAATTTCCATCTGCAATTTAAGGGCTCCCAACGATCTCATTTGAAGTTGGGGACACTAACAGACTGCAGATGGGACCGACCCTGCTGAGACTCGAAAATTATAGATCCTATATAATTGCTGTTGACCTAAACTAGAAAGACTTCCAGGCCTTTTTATACCAAGCACGCCTCGGAGACAAGCTGCTGGTTTTGCTATTCAGATACAACATTCTCAGGGCA
>NW_010429866.1:3230-18260 GCF_000710305.1 Buceros rhinoceros silvestris | reverse complement strand
AGAGTCTTGGGAATTCCAAGTGAACCCACAGCTGTTGAGGCAGAGGTTGAGTTTTCTGTCTCAGAGAGGTGCCCGCGGGCAGGGGCCGAGGTGCCGGGTGCTCCCCAGGCTGCAAACCCCAAGTTAACCCCCGTATACGCTTGTTTGCTCCTCCTCCGAGATTCCCCCATTTATGACTTCGAGGAGTGAAGTGTTGTCAAAGAACAAAACCACATTTGTCTGCTGGGCCCGTTCCCCGCTCTTCTAGCCCATTTTCCTCTCCCCAGCATTTAAAAGGAATACTTGTTTGAGGACAAAGCCAGTACTCCAGCTTTTAGCACAAATCATTTTTAAAAAGGTACTTTTATCGGAGGCTCAGGAGCCAGAGCCCTGCCAATTACTCTGTAGTTTGTATTTATCGTATCGTTCTCCTCATATGCATTAAGGGATGCATATTATCACTGCAATACTGAAGCAGCTACAAATGCAAGCCGTAACGCAGCAGAAGCAGCAACAAGAGCTTTTACGTCAGCCAAAATGCTACGCTGCACGTTTCCAAGTTTTTAATTGCTGAACTGCACAACATGTACTGTTTATAATTGCGTAATTCTTAGCGGGCTATTACAGCACCAACGTCACTTCCCCGGCTGGTTGACTTTCCGGGGTCAAACACCAAGAGTGCCCCTGTAAGATGGAAGTTTTACTAAAAATGTCAGCTAAAAAAAACCTTAACATAACTGAAACTGTGGCCGAGACACAGAACGTCGCCACGCACAGCTCCCTAAGGCAGCATCACAAGCGGTCCGACTTCTACACCGCTACCCAGCCCGAGCATCAGCCACCAGCCCTCCTAAAACACAGAAAACCGCTACCTCTGAGCATGTTTAGAGAGTAAGACACATGATGAAGTTAAAAAAAAACCTGTAGCCTAATCAAAAAGCTTTGTGCCTGCAACGTAAAGCAGAAACTCAGTCCCTAAATGGGCAATAGCTTGTATCAGCAAAGCAGAGAGCAATTAAACTCCACTGTCATCAAGATGTCACCCCACAGGCACGAGAGCTGAGCCAGCCGCGCAGCCTGTTCGCTCATGCGTGCCTGGATCTTCTGATCTCATCTAATCCAGGGTGAAAAGACCCTCCTGAACAAAACGTGGTGTATTTGTTGATACGGTTCTTAGCTGCAGAATTCAGTTGGAAACTCAAACCAAAATGACTGAGCACCGCAGCGACACACGGGCGAGACAAACCCCTCGGTGCAGCTCCCTGTTGCACGGCTGCTTTCCAACCCGACGAGAAGGGAGAGACGGGGTGAGAAACACAGAGCCAGACCAGCCACCCCCCCACCCGGCACCCTCCAAGCCCAGGACAGTGGACGGAGGCTGACGCTTGCCAAACCCATCTTTCTCCTTCATCTGTCTTGAGTATGAAGCTCCGTGGTGGGTCTCACCTCTGAAACCCTTCACAGCACCAACTGACTCACGTGAAACTCACCCCAGTGATGTTTTACTTACAGGTAGTTTAAGTTTTATGCTCAAACCCAGGGAAATCTTTTCGTTTCAACTTGGTAATTTCAAGGAAAACTTTCCAGATGTGCTTCAAAAGAGCCTTTGCTTCCTCATGCAGAACTGAATTATGCTTGTTCTGATCCTGTATTTGCAAAACTAAACCGTTAAACTGCGAAATAAGAGGCCTCTGACACGAGGTCTGATACTCTGATCATCATCAGCAGCAGCCCACAAGTCCTGTGAAAGGTGGCTTTGGTGAGGGAGCTCCAGCTCACTGCATACACCGAAAAACCCCGGGACAAACCACACATTGCTGGGGATCGTTAAGCCAAGATATCTGGCTAGCACAAGGTACAGATCATTAAGCCAAGATGTTTGGCTAGCACAAGGTGCAGTAGTTTTCCACTAGAAAGCCAGGCATATATGCCGTTTTAGCAACGCCTTTCAGGAAGAAAATTAAGAGGAGGCTGAATGCCTTCGAGAAGTAATTAAAGTATTGTCACTTGGTATCGAGTTTACTCTGATCACTGTGGAGCTGGCGACCTTGCTGGGCTATAGGAGAACCTGGCTACAGCAAACAGGCCAGCCCATCGATCAGACCGATGTCTTCCCAAGAGCAGAAACCACCAAATGACGTCCTGCAATCCCTATTCCTAAATTTCCAGGGCAATGCGAGTGCAGAAACCGAGGATCTCTTTTTTGAGAGCACCTAGATGGACACAGAGCTGTTCTGCAATACGTACGAAGAGCTGCTCCGTCTGAAATGGCTGCAGAGGATGCTGCTGGGACACAATGGCCTGTCTCCGAAGAAAAGGCAAGGTTTGTTTTTGCAGACAACAGCCCTGGGACTTCCAGATGACACTGAGGAGCTAAACCTACCTGTCTCCAGAGAAGAGCGCACCTGTTAGAGAACCACCGCAAGAGGAGAGCAAGCCCCAGGGACAGACTCAGGCACAGCCTTGTCCGTTCCAAGAGCCACAACACTTCTGTTCCTAATACAACTTTCTTTTCAAATGGCCAGTGGATCTCTGGAATCCATCGCTTCTGCTTCCAGACACCCACATCTCTGCTCGGTGTGATGAGAACCGAGTGGCTGCAGCTCTCCACCCAGCCAAAGCCAGAAGGCAGCACAATGCCACACCAAAATGGGAGCTCTGCAGTCTGGGGCCAGAGGGGACGTGTATTGTAAGGAACAGGAAAAGATGAGAGCTGGTTTTGTGTCACCAAGGGCCCCCAGCTCCCAATTAACTCAGACACAGTTAGGTACCTGCAGCACCAATGCAGAAGTCGTCCTTGCTTGGGGATCCAAGTTCGGAGACTACAGGGACATTTCCCAACGCTACAGCTCTGCTTTTTTATTTTTTGTTTTTATCTTCGCTTTTGCGGGGAGTTAAAGGAGACCTACTTGTGAAGTCCAGCAAGAGAAGCAATCACCACAAAGCCTCAACCCGTTCTGCCTGACACCAGTCCGCCACGAGAGCTTAAAGGAGGATTATCTGCAGTTTAATCGCTACAAACTCCCACCAATTTCACTATGAACCAGACGGGGGCACTTGGGGAGGTTTTACTGTCAGGAGACCAACAGCCCATTCCCACGATTCCCAAAGGCTTTTGGGGGAAAAGAGAACCTGTAAGAGCCCGAAAGCTGCCCCTTTATCTTTGGGTCTCACCTTGTTCTGCCCAACCTTAAGGTTCAAGTATCCCCCTCCCCTTTTCCACGAGCACACTAGAAATCAGCAAAATTCTGCACAAATGGTTATTTTTATCACCGTTTTTCTGAAGGGAAAGTTTTCTGTAACTCAGACTAAAAGCAATAGAAGGTAAAGCCGGGAAAGCATAAAACAAGTTGAAACAGCACTTCCCAAAGCACTCGTACAAAGATAATGCTGCGCTGGCAAATTCATCGCAGAAATTTAAGCGCAAACCTAGAAATCAGTTCCATTGTTTTGTTACTTGCGAGTCATTGACTGGAGTTGGGGGAAACGCTAAATTCACACATCCCAAAGGCCACCCCGTTTTAAAAATAGCAACCCTACAGTCACTTGCTTATACAGGACGGAAAATAATGTTTTCAATTAAATTAAGTCAGAATTTCTTTCTGCTCATGGCCTGATTCCATCCCTTTCTCCCCGCGCAGTCCCGGGTATGGTTCAGCACAGCTAAACCTGTTAGCAGATACCGCTGGTTACAGATAGGGGCGAAAAAAGGAAGGTAAATATTGGTATTTCTAAAGTGCAGGCAAAGGAAAGCAAACTCTCCTAGGTTTGTTTTTTGAACATGTGGATTTGCTCTGAAACGCTGTTTTCAACAACAAACACTGTTCCACAAAGAAACTTCCTGTTCTGCCTCTATTGGAAACGCTCGGTGTAATAATTGTTAAACCTTCTCTGACGTTCAGCAGTTGGGTTTCAGCATCCGCACACGTTTGCAGTACAGGACAATTCAGAGAGACCTGAGTCTGGTGAGAACCCCACTAAGACATCCACGCTCAGAACTCCCCAGGCGATCATCACCGCACCTAACGCTGCTTGGTTTTCCAGCGGAATTTTACTGTAGCATTCAGATGAGCTGGTCAAAGTGGGAAAGGACTGAGAAAAAAAGCCCAACAACAACAGACTGGCAGAAGGAAACAGAATAATCCAAAATTCCCAACTGGGCTAAAGCTGAACAGCAGTTCCGGTTTTCCCCAAAAGTTTTAAACAGTTCTACGAGCCAAGAATTGTTAAGGGGTTTTAGATTTTCTCAGATTGATATTTTAGAAGCCACTCCTCTAGTACCAGATACCTTGAATGAAGGCTCTGAAAGAGGAGGGAGGTGGAGCAGGGAGGTTTGCTCACTGTTTACTAGATGCTGGAGATGTGGCCACCTCTCAAGGGAAACCAAAAAGCTTGTGAAAATGCTGAGGAAAACAATTTCAGCCCTGGAAATCACTTGGCTCACCCTGGCCTGTCTCAGAAACGATCCTTTTCACCAACTAGCTGTTCTGGAGCAAGACAAGCTTTTGGTTTGTTTTGACAACGCAATCAGGTCTGTGAAAGGTGAAGATGGTCTGATTTCCCAAAAAGGATTACAGCAACTACACAGCGTTTCTACTTCTGACCCTCCCCACCCAAAGGGCTCAAACTGGAAACACAGATCCCCCCCGAGGAATGCTGAGTGCAAGAAGCTTCACTGAAAAGATTTAGAATTAGCTATTAACTATACGGAAGGCCAAGGTCTGGTTCCCCTCGCTGTTTAAATGCTCCTCTCATTTCAAACTTCACATGTTATTCTGCCAAATTCCTCTCCCAAACTGCTGTGTGGGTCAGCAGCTGATGTGGGAGAGGGCTCGTACCACTGCAGAGGAACTGAAGGGACCCACCTTTCATTCTCATATTGCTTCATAAACAGAATACAAAGGTTTTCCAGCCAAGCATCTTCCAACTCAGCTATAGAAGCATCGTTCTCAGCTCAAGTCAAGAGTTAATGGTTTTTTCTAAACTGCCACCCTTCAAAAGCTGCTTTACTTGGTCTTTACCTCTAATGACTAGAAAGCCCACACGAGCACACCACCACATTGGCCAGATCCAAGAGATGGATGAAACGGTCACCCCATGCTTAGTGCCAAGAGAAGTTCAACAGTTAAAAGGAAGCTCTTTCCTGCATGGCTGTATTCACTCTACACACTACAAATAGTCTGGGTTTAGCTTTCGCACTGTACAAAATCCCCAACTCTCAGAAGAAAAACGTTTTTTCCAAATTAATATAGAAAAGTGTGTCACGATAGCACATCCTCAACAGCTCCCCCTCATCCCGTAAAGAGAGTTTCCAAAGGTGATTAGAACACCCAGGGGCTGAAGGCGACGCTGTGGAGTGGCCACAGAACCAGATTTAGAGTCAAAGCTTGTCCCTTCTGCCCTCCCTCAGGAGCTCTGACCTTGCATAAAGCACTTCACCTCGGGGCTGAACCTCCTCCCTCTGAAACCCAGCTAATACCTCCTAGGAGCTTTACAGAGCCCGCGCTGCTCCACAAGCACTTACTGGAGACCATCAGGTCTGTGAAGCAAGAGCTGGACTGCACTGGTCCCTCCAGAACCAAGGGTCTCTAGTCGAGGACCACAGAGCAGTAGGAGAAACATAAAAGAAGAAAAACTGAGTGTACTGAGAACAGCTAATAAAACAACTGGCCATTCTGGAAAACCTTTTAGGGATGACAGCTCAGGCGGAGGGTTAAACCCACAACCTTTAGGCTAGACTGAAAAGTTAGAACTCATTTAACTACCCGCAGTGCCAACATATTCTGACATTGCTAACTAGCTCAAAGGCTGTCTAAAAAAAGGAGTAAGGATACTCTTAAATTACACCAGGTTGATTTCAGTGAGTACTGAGGCATTTCGGCTCAGGCTTCGAGCACCTTTCCAAGAGTTGTCTCAAAGACGCTGAATGGGTACAGTCAGCTAGAACTCAGTTAAAAATAAATATTTTAAATGACTTCCAACAAACCCGCCTTACTGTGCTCCTTGCCAACCTGTGGTTTTCCAATTATTTTTATTTTTTTAAGCTATTTTTCTTTCACCCATCAGGTTCAAAAGCTGCTCAGACGGAAAGAGAAGCTGCTTAATTACAGCGAGAAAACTGGTTGCACACGGACTGCCAGCAAATGTACAGCGAGAGAGCGCTGGTGGAAAAAAATCTGTCGCTTTGGCATCTTAAGCATTACGTGTAACCAACAGATAATTCACCTTTTCAGGCCCACTCAAGGTAACGTTGCTTTTAGGAGCTGAGATGTTGTTTTGAGCAGTTTTACCAGCTCTGCTATGTCAGGTTGCACACGCGGAGCAAGATGAGACATTTAATGTAACATTAAAGTGAGTGATTAAACGCAGCAACACTGGGTTACAACTTATAAAACAGGAATACTGAAATATCAGCAGCTGACCGTGGTTTCTGACCTAGTTTTAACTGGAGAACAGTCAAAGAGCTGAAAAGACTGAGGCGAGGCTGAAGGTGCTGAAATTCCAGTACTGGAGCTGGAAGTGCTGAGGAACAGGATTAGAGCGAAAGCGCTCAGACATTCAAACTACCGACGAAACTTCACAGAGAACAAGGAACTGAAGGTTCCAGAGCTTTAGTTCAATGTCAAGTGACATCCTGGCAAGGAGGGACAGGAGGGTTTAAGCAAGACGGCAATGAAGTAACAGGCGTTGCAGGACCTCCTCATCGTCTGGCTGAATGGTGGCCACGGGGCAGCGAGAAGCGGAGGCTTGGAGAAGAAAGTCTCAAGTTCTGTGTATTTTGGAAGATATTTTAGTCGCTTTTCTTCTGAGAATGTGCTGTCAAACACCTGCATCATTTGCATAACAGGAGAAAAATTATGACCCCATAACGCAAGTGTACTGCAAGGACTCGGTACTGAGGGCTACCTCCAGATACAGGGGGGTCAGTGCAGGGAAAGTCCCAAGATCCCACCCCTGAAGCTGTTCTCCCTCTGTTCTGCTGCTCCAGCATCGAATCTCTCTCCTCCAGGCAGCCCCACGCTGGTTTTAAGCCTCATTAAGAAGCAGTATGTTGCTGGCCTGACATGTCAGATTTTTCAATGACCTTTGTACCAAGACCAGCGTTACCAGGCTGCTAAGAACAGGAAAAAAAAAAGTCTGCTTCCATGCTTAGGAGAGGCACGTCTGGCTGTTTGCATTTATTTCAGTTCAAAAAAACCCACCTGTCAGTAACCAAAGCCATAAAAAAGCGAGCAGTTCCCTGTGAAGGGCAGCAGTGACGGCATCGCCTCTGTTAGCCGTTCTTAACGTCGTACTTATCGCACAAGGTAAACAGGAGGGACTATCAGTTAATGAACAACACAACCCTCAGGCTGAATTTTAAAGAGTGATTTCTCCACTGCAATCTTTTAATGAAAATACAGCCATTCCAACTGCCCGAATGTGCTTACGAAAGTCTAATTTATTTTAGGACACATTAAGACACTGGGGCTGATTCACTTGCCTGTGTGCTCATAAGATGGCTTAAACGAGGTGCTGAAGCATCACTACGATCCTTATCTGCCACAGCTTTACTACTTTTCTTGCGAGAGAAAAATATAGAAAGGCAATTTAGAGATCAGATTGACGAACTCGTTCAACCATCCCAGGACAAATCTCACCCAACACACACAGTGCTGAGCCCAGGAAAACAAGCCTGGACCAGTTTTCTCCCTGTGCCCAACTACGTCCTATTGACACTTAAAGGGAAGCGTAATTACTAGTCTGCCAAAGTTCTACTTAAGACGATCTTCAGATGTTCCTCACGGAGCCAGCGCCAGCCCTTGCTGGAGCAGGCTACGATAAAGCAAAGCCAGCAGAGCCAGGATCCCGAAGGAATCCCAGGGAGATCTAACCACCCCACGAGCCAGATCAACCTCAAAGGCTAAAGCGAGACTCTCCAGCAGACACGGCTTCTGCCGGCTTTCCGGTAAAGAGAGGTGCTCCATGGCTGCCCAGGACATGGTGCACACCCAGCAGAAACAGCGCCCAGCAGGGACGTCACTGACGTTTCCCACATCTCCCCATCTGCATGGGGAGTCAGCGATAAAGTAGTGACAAATGCCAGGAGTTTTCTACCACTGAGGAAAGCTGCCCACAAAAAATCCAGCTGAAGGCACTGAGCAAGACAAGCCCACTGTATTTTCTGCCACGTTCTAACCTCGTTGTGTTACGTACCCTCTGCTAACACAGCGCTGCCAGCAGCCTCCTCGCAAACACCATCGTCCAGGGGTGCCTGTGCTCTCCGACGGAACAGGGCAGGCAGCTGCCTGGAGAAGCCACTGCCGAGTTAAACGAGGTTCTCCCTTCCCTTCAGCCCCAAACACAGAACCTGCACTGTTTCAGCTACGGCTTTATTTGCTCTGCCAGGCTGGTTGGTAACAAACCTGCTCCAAAAATAAAGCGACAAACAGTGAACGAAAGAACACACTCTTTCAAACTGGCAGAAATCTACCTCCAAAAAAACAAGTCAGATGTTTCTTTCTCCCTGCAAGGACACCTGTGAAAGTTCAGGTTACAACAAATTCCAAAAATGAACATGAAAAAATTTCAGATAAGAGCAGTAAAAACAAACCTCCTCTGCTAGCTACACGGACACGGACCACAGAGCTGCAGAGATCCCCACAGGGCCAAGCGCGACAGCCCCACAGACTTCAGACACGAAGACAGAACCTCTCTTGCCCGACAGCAGGAGCTGAGGCAGTTCCTCCAATAATTCATACATGCAAAAGATGTGGTACAGCCTCCAAGCCAGAGCTTAATTGTCTGACCAGAATTTTTGGTCTAAATATACCAATCCGTGCGAGCTCTAGTTAGCTGAATCGTTTTGCTTTAACTGAGCCCATCCGAGGTTAGAATAAAAGTGTGTTTCTTCCTGCTGTCGGCGTCCATAAATTTGGCCTTAATGACAAGTAAAAGGTCTTTATATGGAGTTAAATGGCTTTAATTGTACAATTGTACTAAAACTTGCAGCGAGATGCAGGCAGCACCTACCCTGGACCCATCTCCAATGCAAATGGCTGCGGAGATGCAGTAGAAAGGTCATGGAAATGTTCCTCACCATAATATCAAACATTCTAACTGTTAAAGCTATTTCTTTTTTTTCCTCCACGTTAAGAAACCCCAAAAGAAAGCATCCCAGGTCGTGCTGCCATGATCACTACTGGGCCACTTTCACGTGTTAAGAACAAAGCCCTCAAACAATCCATAAGCAATTTCAGCATCACGCCTCTAGAAAAATGTTTGTGATTGGTTTTAATCGCCACTACATTCCACATCAATGGAAGTGCCTATTTCAAACGCACCCCAGATAACCCACTTATGTTCATAAAGGTGAAGTATGTTTTACCTTATCCTTTATCTATTACTGCCTCCCCTTCCCGTTTCCACATTGCTAAAGATGAAACGAAGAGCCGCTTCCTCAGCAGCGCTGTGTGCTGGGTCTCTATCAGCACAGGGCTGCTCCCAGACTCCAGGCTGGGAGAACTGGTTTATTACAATATACTTGCTCGGCCACATCGTTGTTCTTTAGAAAAACCAGGCTTTATTTCTAGAATAAAGACAAGGGTTGGCAGCCACCCATTACATGTGTCGGACCATCTCTGAGGTGCTGAGGACCCTGGAGCTCGGAAACCGCTCGGGAGCCACCTCACCTCTCTGTTGGCTTTAAAGAACATGGACCCCACCGAGGCATTTCAGATGTTACAACAGGAGCAGGACCAGCAACTCCCCTACCAAAAAATCCCGACCATGAAAAGCACATCAGAACAAGATAACTAAAGGTTCTTTTTATTACCGAGTATCTCCTGGGAGAGAAGGCAGCAGAGCCTGTGGGCAGGACCCTGCTCCAGCCAAACGCGGCTGCCCTGGAGAGCAAACAGCGAGCAAGGTCACTGCCACAGGTGTCACTGGAAGCACTTTTCAGAAGAAATTGGTCAGCAGAGCTCCTACGCACTTCTTAAGAGACTATTTATGGGAGCAGGAGTTGTCCTTAATTCTGCGAGAAGCAGCAGCAGAGGTCACGATTCGGGCTTTGCTGGCTCTGAAGGCTGAGCAGCCCTGTAAACATGACCAGGTGCCATCAGTATTTTCAAAAATCTATTTTAACAACACAGGAACTATCATTTCAGAGCAAAGTTCTGCTCGGCCCAGCCTGTCATCAGCAGCACCTGCATCAGACACTGCTGAAGGAGAGGAAGAAGCCCTGTGACAGGAGGCTGCTCCACTCTGACCTGCCTCAACCTCTTCCCAGCTCCAGTCGTTTTACAGCAGTTTCATTCTGAATCACGAGCTTACACCTTCGTTTTGGGACAGCGTGCTGAAGCCCCACAAGTCAGGGAGTTAATGAGTCGCTGCGACCTAATCAGGCCTGCCACACCACACCGCACCTCCGGCGAGTGCCAGACGCACAGGGAACAACTTCAAAGGAGGAGCAGGCCTTACGCTCTCCCTGTGAGCAAGGGCTGCTCCCTTCTCCAGCCTCCCGGTGAAAAGGTGAGCCCAGCAAGAGCTGACTGACTTGCCTAATATGGCTTCCAAGACACAATTTCCGCTTGCCCAAGCTCAGGCAGGGTGGAAAAATTTGCTTCCTTGCTACTCCGCCCATCCCGGGCTCTGAAAAGCATCCACTGAAATCCTGGATCTGCAAGGAATGGAAGAATTTACACTGGCGTTTGTGTGGAGCTCAGCTCGCTGGAAGAGGGAAAGCCACGGCTTTGGCAACGAGCTGGATCACCTCGAACACCAGCGGAGAAACGGGAGCCGAGCGGCCGATAGCAGGCAGAGATGCACAGAGACACTGCAACCACAGCCTTACTCTTCCATACCGTATGACCAATTTTTCTTGCAACTCAGAGGCACTTAAGCCTTTTACATTCCATGGCAGCAAGCTTCACAAGTTAATTAGGAGCTGGGAACATTATTTCCTTTCACCAATTTATCCATAATACACTTTCCTATATACCAGGAGCTTTGTTTCCAGAATCGAATGGAGAGTCTCGGCTCAGGTTTACACACGACTCTCCGCACAAGCCGGGACCTCCTCTGGCAAGTACCACTAACGCTCCCGAGGCCTGTCCTACCCTCTGCTCACAGGACAGTTAATGTCACCTAGGTGTATGTCTTTAACTTCTCTGAGCCACCACAGAAACTCCCAGACTCACCGAACACTGACGGGACACGCAGTCACTGCACCCCTGCAAGAGCTGCTGGCTGAAAACCGAGCACGGTAGCTGCAGTCAGTTAAAAAGGCTGCTTCACTCCCAACAAATGCTCCTATTCCGTTTGGATTATCAAGGGTTTTCTTTCTAAAAGCGTGTGCACCTTCACATTTTCTAGCCTTGATTGCCCGGACCAAGATCACACCTTTTTCCACAGCAGATTTTTCTCAGTGCAAGCACCAGGGAGAGATTTACATCCAGCCACTGGTGGTTTGTCTGTGTTCTCACCTGCTAGTCGCCACACGGCAGAACCCGGCAGAACACGCAGATTCTCTCAGATGAGAGAAAAATGGTGGCAAAGGAGCTTAAAAATCTGAAGTTCTGCCTATTCCCTTGTTCCCTTCTTTTTTGGGACTGGGCAAGACATGAAGCCCGTTTGATTTTCTCATAGAAACCGGCAGCCAAAAACAACTGAAATCAGCGCCGGAGCTTGGAAAGGTACAACAAAACTCACACAAACATAAAGTCTAGACACTGAAATGTGGAAATATGATTCAAATAACCACAACTGGCACATCATGTATTGATTGCAGCCCATCACAGAACAGGCCCTCAGTGGTAAGAATATAGAAGAAAGATTAAATTGGCATCTTCCACCTCGGCTGTGGAAAAAATGGATCCTTCGGGCATAGGGATATGGATTGAGCCAGTGCTTCTCCCGCCCTGCTGGGCTTTTTGCGTGGCTTTTAAGTAACAGGTTTGCTCTTGCTAAATAATGACAATTAGCTTAATCAATCCTGTACGAAGGGAACTGCCACGGGTGTCAGTGGCTGCTCTTATCAAAGCACAGTCTATCAGCTGAACTACGGGGGCTCAAAATGTTGGAGCCAAGTAGTCAAGAGGATGTTTTTGCTGATGAAATCCAAACACTATGAAGGTTTAGGTGAGTAGTTGTTTTTAGGACGTTTCACAGTACTTGCTAAACCCCGTTGCGTGCAGACACGAACCAGCGTCTACCAGTAAACCCAGTGGCGCGGTCTGGAACGGGGGATGAAGCTGGCAGCACACCTCGAGCCTTTGCTCGCAAAGCTACACACAGATCGTCCTTCAAGGCGCTGGCTCCAGCCTTCTCCCCACAATGCCCCACCTTCCCGAGAGCGCTGTGCCCCAGGACCACGCGCAGAGCCTCCCGGGGCGGCCGCAGGTTCTGCGTGGAAGGAAGAGTAACTGGTGGTGGCAGCTGGCCTGCAGAGACGCTGGAGTGAACCATCTCGGTTTTCCATGAATCCCTTGGGCTGAAGAATTCTCTCCCCAGAAAAGTTCTGCTGCGCAGAGGGAGAGCAGAGGGTTAACTGCGATCACACTGTACCAGATCAGGGAAGACTCAAGGTGGGTGGAGGTGGGCAGCTAAGTAAAGTCATGCTCACAGGCGGTGACCTCTTTTTGAGCTAAACAAATGCTAGTTTCTTTAAATTAAGAAAGGCACTAGTCCAATGTAAAGAAAGGAGAGACGGGGCGCAGGGAGCAGTGTTTTTTCTAGGCTGCCTTTGCGCTGCAGCAAAGGGCTGGATCCCGAAGTCTGCTTTCCCAGCACAGCAGCAATACCCAGCACCGCTCTGCACACCGACTGCTGAGGGGCTTCATCAGTCTTTTTATTACACGAATTCTTTGGAGAAAAACAAACCTCAGTAACAAAAAAGCCCAGTCAAAAGGCAACCCCAGGTTACCATGGTGTGCAAAAGTTGCCTTATGTACTTGGGAAGTTTCTAAGCAACACATGAGCTGCTATAGAAAACTCTTATCAGCAAATCCAAGCTCCTTTCCTGGCTAATGCATCTAGGTCAAGCTAAGGCACGTTGAAGGGAGAAGCCTAGTTTTGGTGAGGTCTCCTCTGCATCCACCCTGAATAAAATATTAGCATAGTTCAGGTTATCAGGCTTTTTTTTTTTTCCATTTGCATTAAGTTCACTCCAGATAATGGTTCCTCCAGAAAGAGCATTAACCTTTATTATCCAGAGGTAACTTGATCTTAACCCTCCTGACATTATGACGCCGAGCTGATGACTGCTTCCTCCCCCTGAACTTCTCTCTTTCCCCAAAACCCAAGTAAAGGCAGTTTATCACACGACTGAGTTGACAAACGAGGGTCCCTAGTCCAGGCTCCCAGACATCGGGGATCTAGTCAAAGTCTACCTAAACCCGTGCAGCCACTCCATCCATTCAAACACATTCGCCTGCGCATTAGCAGCAAAACCACTACGTCAGCCAAAATGTATTCTTCTCCCATGGATTAGCTGGCACAAATTAGCACGAGAGTGACGCATGCAGTCTGTCCCTTCCCATTTTTCAACCTGCGCAAACACCGGGGATTTGGAGACGCTTCGCTACGCTTGCAAGTGACAGGTAGAACCGAGCTTAAACTGTTTGAAATGTGTAAATCGTTTCAGAGATAACACGGTCATTTGCCCAGAGACCTCATACACTTTTTCAAACAAAACCTCCCCTCCCTCATGGGTAATAAAGGCTCCTCTGCTATCCCAACAGAGCCAAGGGAACTATTTCAACAGTCCCCATCCCTCTGCCAAGCAGCACTATGACAAAAACTAACTAAACAGGCCAGAGCACTTCAGACGGGTTCAGAAAAACCCTGATGCTGGAGGATCAGCCGCAGACTCCCCGCTCCGCGCGCTGGCTGGCGCATGGCAAGCGCGGGACCTGCTGCAGCACACGCTGGCCAGGTGAGAGGTCGGTGGGATAGACCACATCTGCAGCCGTGTTTGGTCTGATACGCTTCAGAGAGAAGTAAAAAAAAAAAAGTTACAGTAACTTCCCTTTCTCCTTTTGCTGCTTTTTGGGTGGAATAAGAAACCGGCTACAGGATTCGCTGAGAAGGAGCGGGGGTTTAGTCGTGCTGGGCAGTGAATACAATCGCCAGGATCCAGCTGCTAGGCCACTGATACCAGCGCCCCAACACTCCACTCGCCTATCTGAAAAACAACACCCTGCCCGTAAAAATAATCTAAGGGGATAATCGTCAAGCTTGCTGGCCCCGGCACTGCTACAGAGCAGAAAGTTATGAATGCCCCAATTCCACTTCTCCAATTAATGGGTGTCGTATGATCTGCTGATAAAAAGCAGATCACGTTCGAAAAAAGCACCGTCAGTCACAAGGATTCTGTCACCAACTTTCTATTTTCCCTTGGCACATCACCAATTAGACCCACTTCTGTAGTCTGCTACCACCAGTATAAAAAAAAGCATAATGGGTTTATAATTTGCCAGCGAATCCCATAGCAACTGTACGTCACTTTAGATGTAAATTACAGACAATTCTTCCCCGTGCAATTTGAAAACTATAGAGACGAATCTATAATTTGAGCAGATCCAAATGGTATATGGTTGGGAGAAAAAGCTACCCTAAATAATTGAAAGGAAACTGCCACAGGCCCAAACATTCCTCCTGCACCATGTTAAATGTCTCTTTGTCCCCCTCCTTCGAAGGGGAGGTGCCAGGCTCAGGTCAGCACCCGGACCATTTCGCAGCAGTTCAGCAGTTCGCAGCATTCTGCATATCCTGCCCCATTTCTGCTGATTGCGAGGAGATGAGGAGATGTACGTGTGTGATGAGCTTCCTCTGCAGCCAGCCTCCTCTGATTCATGTAGTCATGTCACCGACTCATGTTCCCGATGTCGTAATAGCTCCAATTTTGACGGACTACAGCATCAGTGAATTAATAAGATAGGAAAAAACAGGTTACAGGGAAGGAGGAATGATGCAAAAAGCTTTAAGATAATTCAATGAATTTTGATTCGAAAGCGGGGTTGTTGTTCTCCTCCCCCTGACACCTGCAAGCAGCTTTCAATTCCCAAGTCA
>NW_010429866.1:0-3141 GCF_000710305.1 Buceros rhinoceros silvestris | reverse complement strand
CAAGTCATCAGGAACACGCATTACCCTAAAGACCCTGTAATGACGGCAGAAGCCTTCATTTTGCGTTTTGTGCTTTAAACGCAGCAAGATGAAGGCATCTGTCACAACCTGCTCAAAAAGCGAAGCCTGAAAAAGTTCTTTCAGCAAGCGATGACTACAAAGGGTCGGTTTAACCCGTACCTTTGAGAAATAACCTGTCACAGTCGGTTTAAGAGCAGCACGGAAGGCTGGGGAAGGTGACTCGGGAAGCCATGGCTGTCAGACCACGGCTCCAAAATTCAGCTGGGCTTGTAAAGCACAGGGCCAAGGTGCTTCGGTTATCTCAGCAGGGCCCCCAATAAATATTTGTGCATCTGCCAAAGTTCACCAGTGAATCAACCAGTGGTTCAGTTCAAAATACTTCTTGTAGCAAGGGCAGAGAGGTACAATGGGAGCAGGAGGTGTAGGAACAGCAGTTCAGCTGCTGCATCAGGTGCTGACTGCAGCGGGGATGCTGCCACCCTCTTCACACCCTCCTAAAACCAGGGAGCTGCCCGACAAGCCAGGACTAGGGCCAGCAGCTGAGCTAAGCCTGGCCCCCACCAGCCACGGTTCGGTCAACACGACAGGTAACAGAAAGGGCTGCACCCGCAGCCACCTTGTTCGTTACCAAAGGACCATCCATCATGTAAACTCGCTGCACTCCTCAAGCCACAACATTTTTAAATAAATCATGAAAGCTGGGAAATTCCCACCTAAGATTCCAGAAACAGCACCTACAGCATGAGGAGAGGTCCCTCCAGCCAAGCCACCTTCGGGTCTGCTGCGTGGTATTTTAAATTGTACTTTACGGTTTCTACTGGCCCAGAAACCCCCACGATGCTGCTAAAAAAACAGGTACGAAAGGCAAAGGATGAGCGTCATGGATGGAGACATACCCAGGTGTATCAGGAGAGGATAGATAAAATATCTCGTCATCAAGCGAGGAGGATAACAACTGAGAGGGGAAAAGGCAGAGGCAGGAGGCGTTCCCTTGTACCTCGACAGAAAGCTGGAGGCAGAGCAGGAGAGACAGGGAAAGCCATGTCCAGCTTCTTTCTGGGGCTGGGAGGGTCTAAGCGGAGCCTGCACACACACCCGGAGGACAGGGCGAGAACGCCAAGCTACTCTAGAGTTACACTCCTTGGAGAAGCAGGAGTTGTTTTAGGCTCACACACCAGACCAGCTCCATTTCATCAGTGGACAAACTGACTTGGGCCACATTTTCCACCGCTCTGGCTTCAGCTGCAGAGCTCAGCGCTCACAGTTTCCCAACCGTGGGGAACCAGCTTCAGGGGCAGCAAGTTTCACAAGAAGCAGACGGGCAACATCTTAAGATGTCATCCGGGAAGCGGGTGTTAGTTTTGAGTGGTATTTCTTTGGGGTGAGCGTAGCCCCCCGCTACTGGAGGAAGAAATCCTTTGAGGAGCTGGCAGCCCTGAGCTGGAGCTCTCCGGCAGCACCATCATCTGAACATCCTCTCCACATCCTCTGAACACGACTCAACTCGCTGAAACGCACCACTGGGCATCAAAACATGGACCCACAACCCTTTCCTTCACCAGGACAGGGGCGATTTAGCAGAGACCCAAAGGGACAAGTATCTGTTTCTCCAGAGCGCTGCTGCCTGATCCACACATGGTGCAGCTCCACACCAAGAACGCAACTGCTCTGGCACAAGGGACACTAGAAACAAATGGCAGCTCGCCCGGCCGGGTGATCATTTTTGGATTATGTAATCCCAATACATTATTATTAGCCCAAGAACAAACTCGAGCGAGCAACCGAAGACATTACCCTGCCTGTTCTGGCAGGGAGACAGAGCCCTGTCGCAGGAATCGCGCTGACGTGCTGTCCCAGCGCGGGGAGCAGGTCAGACTGCACACACGATGGACTTCAGGTAAGGCCAAGAGCAGCGCTGGCTTCCAGGCCATTACACAACGCTGCCGTCAGTTCCACCACGGGTAAAACCAACGCCGGCAGAAGGAGCCTTAGCACATTTTTTCCATTTACCTACTGCAGCCCAAAATTAAATCAGAGCCCAGACTGGACAAACACACGATCCAAAGGTGTGTTTTAAAGTCGCTTCTTGGCATGGTCATAGCCGAGCGCTTCAGAGGCAGCAGAGACGTTCAACAAGCTGGAGAAACTGTTTATAGAACAAATGCAGAACGAGCATATGTGTTTAATAGCCCACTAATTGTTGCGTTATTCACTATACAAACAAGCGAGCTCTTCTGCCCTTATCCTTTCCTGCCCAGTTAATCACCAGTAGCCTTTGACTATTTCTTTTTTGGGTGGCAGTGAAGGAAGCAAAGTTCATTAGTGGCCGTTGGCCACCAAACAACCCAGAGCCCAGACTTCATTTAGCAAATAAACACCACTATTCATGTGCGACACGGGCTGGGAATAGCTGCCCAAAATATTTAACACAGCTGCCTGCAGTCTTCCTACTCTCCCTCCCCCAAAAGAAAAGGCTTTCTTAACATACAGGAAAGCATTTCTGTGGATTTATTTTTTTTTGCTTTTTCGAATAACTCGATCTATCCGAGGCGCTGATTGCCACTGACTTCTCATAATGCTGATAAACACTCATTAAAATATAAGTTGATAAACCCCGGTACAGTAATTACCTTCGTCCTCACACAGAAATTGCCCAATTCGGTGATGTGATGTAACCAACACCCTAAATTAAAAATAGTGTTGTGACAACATATGGTTTATCCTACGGAAGCTGGAGGCCGGACACTCCTAATGACGAGCAGGTTGGGCTCCCAGCCTGCCCGGCTCCCTGGCAAGGTGCGGAGGCAGAGAGGCTCTTCCAGGATCACAGGCGGAAGGAAAAAAATGACATGACAATCCCGAGGGCAGCTCGAATCCCCCTGGGGTCCCCCTCCCCGCCATCGACACCGACTGTTGCCGTGATTCCTTATTTACGTGACTAACGAGCTCTGCGGATGCGTTTCAGGGAAATATCTCGGAAAAGACAATCTGGAAATTTCAAATGACAGCCCCGGCCTGAGCCCGCCTCCCCCCAGGGAGCGCTGGGCTGCGGCGGCGTGTGTGAGGGGGGCCACAACCGGGTGCCCCAGGGCGGGTGGCGGAGAGGAAGGAACCCCTCAC
>NW_010429865.1:16917-24976 GCF_000710305.1 Buceros rhinoceros silvestris | reverse complement strand
GGGATAGGAGCGGTTTTCAGTACCAGCTGCCTTTCCGAAGGTGGCAGAAACCGCAGAGGGAAGGGGTGGAGCGAGCGGTAACTCCGCTGGGTGAGGGAGATCCGGGTGGGCCTCTTCCCGCGCCCAGCGTCGTCCTGGCGAAGTGAGAACAGAGGCAAGCTCAGATCCCCGGGGCAGGGAGAGAATTACTGCCTGTCTGGGGTTGTAGCCTGCCAGTAAGGGATTTTTTCCAAAGGAGCTGTTCCCGAGGGAGAAGAGGGATGTGCTAGACAAAGGTGTGGAAGTGAAGCATGCACACCAAATACCTAAGTTGCCTTGAAGTTGCCTTTGTTTCCACCTGACTTTGTACTTGTGTGTGATAAAATCTCCCTCACCTGGATTTCACCTATGACAGAATAGCCAACAGCCCATCATGGAGGCAAGTACTGAAAATGTCAGGAAGATCGTGCCCTAGGCTGCAAAAATTAAACACTCAGCCATTGTCGCAGAGCATAGAGAACTGACCTGTACTTCTAAATAGTCAAAAGGATGGAGTCATGACTTTAGCTGCGAAAGGTTCGGGAATCACTTCGATCCAAACTGTAATCCAGTCATGTCTAAATGTTGCTTCTTGCTTCCTTCTTTCAGCAATGTCTGTTGGTCTTTTTGGCAGCTTACGGCAGCTGAATGAACTCCTTTTGCCTGCTGTCAGAATGCTAGTTGGTGAGGCAACACCTCAGTGGGACGACCTGAGCTTTCCCTGAGGAAATGAAATGGCTCGCTGAGAGCCTTTGCAAAAAGAACAGGCCCAACTGTCCACAAAGGCTAAACTCTCTTTTCTGGAAAGAAAAATAGTTGCTACCATATGGCTGAGGCTGCATTTCAAGGCCATACATTCCTACCACCATCCGCATTTCATAGTAAGACTCAGTGGCTGGAGTAAGTTAGGTTTCTTCTCCTCTTCATTTCCGAGTATCCAAGCTAGCATCCTCACACACTGCCATGCTGTCCTTGTCTGCTCTGCCTGCTGCTAGAGGAGTATGTTAGATTGGTATTTCATTGTCTAATGGGAATGTTGTGGAGCCTTAAACTTTAGGACAGTCTTTTTTCTTATGCTGCTTAAGCTGGTGGAAATCTGATAGCAAGTGTGAAGCAGGGTGGTGGATGCTAATACAGAGTTTAGCTTGCATGAAGCGATTAATCAGTCTGTGCTAATTAATTTTGTTTGTTAAATAATAGTTCATGTGCTACATGAAATCCAAACATAAGGATTTAGCATTGTCACTGGAACAAAATATTTTTAAATCATTTAATACAACTTAATGTTGTTACTGGTTAATCTTATTTGAAATTGAGGAAATCTTGCTGACGTCTTCAGATGGGCTACTGCTTTTGTATTACTGGGTGCCATTTACAGATCACAGAGCCTGAACAACTGGCGATTGCTCCTAATTAGCTCTGGTCAGCCTTTTGCTGTTGTAAAACATGCATGGTTATTTTCTCGTTTAGAAATCATTGTTGCTCTTGGTTTTCAGATGTGTGCTAAAAGAACTGGAATCACTGGGAAAAGCACTGTATGGAGCAAAATTAATTGCTCAAAGATTTCAAGTTCGAAACTGTTCGCACCGCAAGGATCCCGTGAGTGGTTCAGCCTGTTTACTTTCCATGATTGAAGAAGGCAACCCTCATCACTTCTTTATCGCTACACAGGTAAATGCTCATGGGAAGAGCAGCTCCCTTTCATTTGAAGTGATCCTTTGATACTTAAGGATAAGGAAACCTCTAGAAAGCTCGATTACGAGATTTTTAAATAGCTTATGGGAATCTTGTAAAGCCTTACTCACTCCTAAATATATTGGCTACTTAGGAAGTAGGGAATCTTTTGTCTTACTTGAACAACTATGGTTTTTTTACCTGCGTAGGATTTTGCTTAGTTCGGCAGAAGGTGTAGAAAACATGCTCACTACCTATTGACATGTAAGAAAACACTGATGAATGTTAGTTTACATTCATAATTTACATACATAAAATTTTATAACTAAAGAATAATGGTAGAACTTTTGTACAAACCTGTAAGGCAGGTGGTGAAAAGGGACTAGACTGCAAGGTTCAAGCGAACTATTTGTTTGAATTTCACCCACAGTTTAATAGGCCACTATTGCAGGTTTTCATGAATACAAAGGAAGAATGCACTATTACAACTTAATACACAATAACAACCTAAAAAGCATGCAGGTATGTTAGTTAATAACCTGCAGTTACAAACTTACAGCATGTGAAGTACTCCCTTACCCTCCCAGGTAAGGGCGCTCAGTCCCAGAAAAGTGACCTTGAACGGTATCCCGACAAGGCGGAAGGGTCTCCTTGCAGGCAGGAGGTAGCATTGGAGAGGCGACTCCCCGTTCCTGATCTGAATCTTAGGGGTTTTATCCCCTGATTTACATGACTGCGGGCAAGACTATGCCTGAGTGGATTGTACCACCTGGGATGTTTATCTTTGGCAATGTAAGAGAGATTTCCCTTTTCTTACTTCATCCATGAGTGAGGTTCACTTCTGTATGTTCTTTTTACCTCTCTTTTGCTGATTGTATGATCGTTTGGATACACAGGGTTGTCAGCTGACGCTGAAACCTTCCAGCTTCCCTTTGTCTTACTTTTTCAGGCAACTGAATGGTGGTTTGCACTGAGACTTGGGGCATATTATTTGCTGAGGGATTTCAAGGCTCAGCTCCGGTTCTGGTTCTTCGAATGATGCATCACTGCCCTGTTTGGTCTATGGCTTATGGACAACTAGGGGCTGAGCTATTTACAGAGGTCCCTGTGGGCTGTCCCTGGGTAGACAGGGGCTCAAGGTGATCCAAGGCTGGGTCGCTTTTACAACCCCCCATGAGTTGCCTGGGTGCACTAGACATTGCTGCAACTTGTTATGAACAGTGAGCTAAACAATCCATACAGCAGGTTTTTTCTTGGGTCTGTAATGGGACTGTATATATAAATTATACACAATATATATAAAATGGCTTACAGTAGAATTCTGTATATTTATGTAAGATGCGAGGAGTTTAAAATTACTTGTTATAGAAGAAAGTACGTTACTTCTCATGAAGTGGTGGACTGCATACCTATGAACTAGGACTTTTTCCACAAAAAATGCACTTAAAAATGAAATGTTAATAAATTTTCTATCAGAAGTACAGCTAATCAGAAGGGAAGAAATTGAAATTTAAATTGCTGTGAAAGGCACTGCCATGTCTATCTGCTAGTTTAAGTTCTTTATCTTTTTCATAGTGTAATTTATCTTCATATTTTTCTATTAAAAGTAGGTGCATTTGAATTGCAAATATCATTTAATCCCAAAATATTGACTAAAGTATTTAACTTTACAGGACCAGGATTTAGCAAACAAAGTGAAAAAGAAGGCTGGCGTTCCTCTCCTTTTTATTATTCAGAACACTATGGTGCTAGACAAACCTTCTCCTAAATCTTTGGCGTTTGTTCAGAAGTTGCAGACAAATCAGCTTGTTCCAGAGCACCAAAAACAAAGTATTGTGCAGCTTAAAGAAAAAGAAGGACTAGCAAAGCAAGAAGGTGAAAAGAGAAGAAAACGTAAAAGGGCAGGTGGCCCCAATCCTCTCAGCTGTCTGAAGAAGAAAAAGAAGAGAACACAGGAGGGTCAGGAGCCTTCTGCTGAAAAAAAGAAAAGAAGAAAAAGAAAGCGAAATAGGGCTAAAGCAGAAGCCGTGCAGTCAGTGCAGAAGAATGAAGAAGAATAAACCCATCACTGAAAGCAATGCAGGACTTGAATACTGTTTGAGCTTTGCAAAAGGAAAGATTAATATGCAGTCATGTGAAATCAAGTTGTTAATATTAAAACTTATTTTTATGAAGTGGTGCTGCTTATTCCTGCGTCTCAACATCTGCAGGTTATTGTCTTAATAATTTATTCTGTGGTTTAGGAATTGAGTTTGTGACAAAATACTTAGGAACCCTCCCATTTCATTATTCTCTCCAGCATCTTGATTCCTGCCAGAGAGTTCACGTGACCAGTAGCAATTTTTTGGAAATGCTTCTTGGCTTTCCTGTGGGTTTTGGTGGGATACTAGACTTCTTTCTAAATCTAGGTTGCTGTTCTTCCTAAAACTAGTTGTGACAGTTGTTCTGTTACAGAATGTGGAATTGACCTAAAAGAGCGTAGTATCTCTTATATTCAGAGAACACAGATAAATAAGTTAACTCTTTTGCAAAGTGTCCAGATGCCATTTACTCCCTATAAACTGGTTTGTCTGTTTTTTATGATGTTTAGTAAGAAGATCCTGGTGGGTGTGTGGTTGTGTTTGTATTCCTGACTTTGTAATGGCATCCGTAGTGTGTCTAGTGTATATCTGGTTTATTCCTCCTTTTTAAATAGGAAGAATGCAGCTCGAGAATGCTGAATCAAAGCACTGACTGACACTTTATGCCCGCACAGTTGTGGAGAAGTCCTGCAATACAGCAGGCTGATGGTGCTGGGACGCAGACCCTGGTGCTCTTGTTTCACTGTTCTGTAAGGTTATGAGGAGAATAGAACTGGGTTGGTGGAGAGAGCTGCCAGAAAGGTTTCAAATACCTGATATTCTCTAGAAGCTATTTCCTTGCGTGTTTGGTGGCATGAGAAGGCAGGAGTGGCTGAGGTGATGTAATGGAGGGGTGTGCAGTATAGTATAGTACATGCTGTGCCATAGGTGTGCTGTAACAGTGTTCCCAGTCACCTCGTAGGAGGTTTTTAAGTTCCTCGCAACACAGGTGCTGGGGGAGTGGACTGTGCCTATGTTGTTCCTTTTGAGAGACCACATGCTCCTTGGCAACTGACTGTGAGAGATGGAAGCAGCAAGGAAAGATGCTACACTTGAGGGCTTTAATTAAAATTGAAACCAGACTTGCTCATCATGTATTGTTCCTACTTTGATTGGTGGTAGTGAGCCCTGAGGAGAAATTTAGTAACTCCTAGAAATTCCCTAATGCAGCATGTGTGCTTATATATGTATATATAAGCATATATGACCGTATGCTTTCTCAAGCGGTCATAGTCCCTGCTCCATCACTTTTTTGGGCACGGTGCCATGTTCATGTAATTTTGCTTCCCACTCCCCCTTAAATATTGCTTGTGTTTCTTCCCCCTCCCCAGACACACCCACAGAACACACTGCTGTAAGTAAAGCTTGGAGAAGACGGCAGAGATGATGGTTCATCTTCAAAAACTCATTCTGAGCCAAAAGTATATTGAAACCCAGTAACTACTAGCAATACTGTTTCTCAAAATTGAGCAGAAAACACACGATAATTATTTACAATAGCATCTTCTAGTGCTGTTGAACTCAAAGCTTAAATACACCTTTTTTAAAAGACTAGACAAAAACATAATTACTGCAGAAAAGAGTATTTTAGCAGTCCTCTAATGATTCCCACCTTAAGGAATTTAAAACTCTATTTATCTGTGTTTCCTTAGCATTTTGTTAACACAAACTGAGTCATGGTGTTGCCATTGGAAACAACTGGAATGAGAAGGGAGTGAGGTTTTAAGAGAAAAGCTGTAAAACTTGTCCGCAGCGTAGCTGCAGCTCTCCTCCAGCGAGGTAAGTAGCTTTCCTTTGGTTTTGGAAGAGGGTTCCTGCCCAGGCAACAAGCAGCGGCAATCAGACTGTGTGCTGTTACCACTTTGAATTCCCCAAATCCCTGCTCGCCCGACTCCGAATGATTTTTTTTTTCTTTCCCCACAAAACTTCAATATAGGAGGTAGGTGGGAAAAAAAAAAAAAAAAAAAAAATCCCACCCAAGTTTCCAAGTAAAACGAGTCCAGCCGGCCAAAGCTGAGGGGCTGTGTTTATATCATTACATCAGGAACGCTCAGAGCAGCCGGTAGCACCGAGCGCAGCTGGCACGGCTGGCTGTGCCCAGGCTGGGCTCTCGCGGTGCACGCCAACGTGGCTGCCTGCGAACGGCCCCGTGCAGATGCTTTCTGGCTGTGCTGCCTCTGCCTGCCAGGATTTGGTGAGGGTTTGACTCACCCAGGCTAGCAACCACTCTGGAGTCCCTCTAATCGAGTCACTGGGAATGTCCCTAGGTGTTGTGTGAAACCCTGCTGTGGCAGCACCTGTAGAGCTAACTGTGCTGTTACAGGTGATCAGCTCCATGTTCTGCCCAAGGCCGTGGTGGCCGGTCCCCCTCCCTTATTCATCAATAAATGGTCCGGAGATCTGGCCACATCTGTAGTATCGTCATAGGGTACAATGGCGTGTCTTTCAAAATAAAGTTTAGGATCATTTTGCTGTAGTGTGTCAGAGGGACTGGGTTTGGTTTTGAAACTACAGAAAGCCAGGGAGAAATGTATTAAGAGCTTTAGCAAAAACGTCCTTGGGGCCTTTGATCTCCTGCTTTCTCAGGCAGGATAAATACATCCCCCAAAGCCTATACAGATGCTATGCAGTACCTCACTGAATGAGTCTTCTTTTTTCCTTTTTTTTTTTTTTAAAGAGGGAAATAACCAAAGTAACAGAATAAGAAAACAATAATGCTTCAGCCACAGTCTGCAGCACGTTAATGCTGATTTTAGGACAGAGTCTCATCTTCCAGCAGCAGAAGATATTTACCCAGACTGCCTGCCAATTCAATTGACTGGATTTATACACTGGTGTGATCCGGTATTGTATGATAAATCATTCCCCGAGCATCTGTTAACAGCACTAAATAGATGAGTTAATTAGAAGTTTCTGGAACCTGGGATGTTTATGAATCCTTAAAGTAAATATTAATATGGTATGACTTGAAGAATAAATACATTCTGGTGATGAAAGGAAAATGGGATGTCCAGAGCAGTCCTGCTCATTTGTTCTCAGCTACACTGATAACGTGTGAATAAATTCTCCATTTGCTTTATAGAGTGTTCCTGGAGTTTCTCGAACACGTTCTGTCAGACAGAAGACGAAGAACGTCGGAACAATGCCATTATTTATACTCATTGCATCTTTCATATAGAAGTTTCACAAGCAGCTACTGTATATTTCATACCTCTGTGTGGGCGTAATATGTCTCAGAGGGAGCAGCCGGAGATGGGGGGAATGAACAAATAAGAGCCCCAGCAGGTGTTATCATTTACAATTTCAGGGAGAAAGATTGCAGAGTGCTGCGAGAGAATGGCAGAAAGCAAAGCCTTTGTACCCAGAGAGTCAGGAGTGAGAGAGAGACCGCATCTTGTGCTTGAGGAACGGCCTGACTAACACCAGGAGAGGGGCTGGTGATGTATTCCCGGTAATTATTATGTCTGTGCACTCTGAGCCCCAAATTTGTCTCAGAGAGCTCAGCTGTCTGCACACAGAGGCAGTCATTTTGCAGGAGTTGCTATGGCTTGTTACAGAAGAGACAGGCTGCGCTCTCTGATTTCTTCTCCTGTGGTTGCGAGGGAGAGCACGCAGCTGCACTGTGTGTGTGGATACGGGGAAACAAGGAAGCTGTTAACAAGGGTCCAATTAAAAACAACCCAGAGCCGAGGGCTGGGAGGAAGGAAAGAGGCAGCAAGTTTAGTCACTGGGCTTTGAAAGAAACCAATGAACAGAGAAAAACATGTATGAGGATTTCTGGGTGTTAACTGGAGGAAAGAATTGGTCAGTAGTGAAAGGTGAACAGAAATGGCTTAGTGGTCAAGGAGAGCAGGGAACAGTAAAATAAACCATAAAGAAATTTAAAAAAATCTTTCCCTTGAGAAAACTTCATTGCCCTTTCTGACTCAGCCTCTGCCTTTTCAAAACAGGGAGCTGGGCTGACTAACCCGCTCACAGATCCTGCGTTGATAGCGCAGGAGTTCCCGCAGACTGGAGGTCTCATGCAGCCAAACACTCCTTGTCTTCATGGTTTTTCAATAGCACACGGTTCGCAGCAATGGCAGGTCTGCAGCCAAATCCTTCTTCGCTAGAGTTCACCTGACGTTGCATATGGCTCACTTCCTGGCACACAAATATGGCATCCCGGAACAACCTTGTTCATGCCAATATCAATAGGGTGAAGCCACGTAGTTAATTGTTTCTGAGGGTACAATTAGCTTGGGATA
>NW_010429865.1:2408-16800 GCF_000710305.1 Buceros rhinoceros silvestris | reverse complement strand
CTCTTCTGGCTGTGGAAATCATGACCCAAAGTGTGGTATGGATTTTTTAAAGTCCCTGCCAGAAGAGGTTTAGGTTGGATAACAAGAAAAATTTCTTCACCAAAAGAAGTTGTGAAGCACTGGAACAGTCTGCCCAGGGAGGTGTTGGAGTCCCCATCCCTGGACGTGTTTAAGAGACGTGTCAATGTGGCACTGAGGGACTTGGTTTAGGGACCCTGGCAGTGCAGGGTGAACAGTTGAACTCAGTAATCTTAAATGTCTCTTCCAACCAGATGATTCTGTGATTCTGTAATCTCCTTCCAGAATCTCAGTAGGGGACTTCAAAACTTTCTCGCTGCAGCCTTGACTTCTAGTTGATCCAGAATGATTTTTTTGCCATGTTCATTCCTCTGGGGTCAAAGATGCTACCGATTTGACTCTTCAGGGCGGTTACTTTTTCAGACTTTCTTGGAAAAACACTGAGGAAATTTTGCACTTCATGAGTTAGCACCCGTTTGGACAGGCAGGTTTTCAGAAAAAACGAAGAAAGCAGTTTTCTGGAATTCTTGGCTCTCTCTTTCCACCACTGACCCCTCTTTCAGCTCCTAAGAATGCATGCAGGGCTGTCCTGGGATGGTCCAAAAAACTGTCTAGCCCAGCATCACGCCTCCTTAGAGGCTGAAAGCTGTTCCTTAAGAATAGGATGAAAATAGACAAAATGTTTTTTTGGTACTTCCCCAGATGACTCTCCAACTTTCTGACAATTTGTTAGGGAGTTCCTGACCCATGAAAAATATTTTGGTTTTAACTGCGCACAGTGAATTTCTGTTTCACTAATTTGTCCAGTCTCTGCTTGAGACTCTGGAAACTTTAAGCCCCTAATTTTCTGTGGTAAGGAGTTGCACAATTTGAATACATCTTCTAAAGGATACTTTCACGTGTCTGTTTTGAATGTACTACCTACCAGCCAGCCCTTGGATGGATGAAGTGTTAAGCAGTCTTTCCTTAGTCACCCTGCCCATGCCACTCATGACTGCATAGACCCCTGTGGTGTTTCCCCTCACTCATCTCACGGTCAGCTGCCTGTCCACCAGCACCCCCAGGCCCCTTTCAGCGATGCTGCTCTCCAGCGACACAGATCCTAGCCAGCACTGGGCTCTTTAGTTATGTCGTCCCAGGTGCAGGACTTTGTACTTGTCTTTGTTAAACTTCATACAGTTCTTGCTAGCCCGGTCTTCCAGCCTGTCCAGGTCTCTCTGTAAGAGGGCTCTCCCTTCTGACACGTCCACTGCACCACCCACTTTGCTGCCATCAGCAAACTTGGTGAGAGTGCTTTAAATGCCATCAGCCAGATAATTATGAAGACACTGAAGAGAGTGAGACCTGGTATCGGTCCCTGGGGGACCCTACTTGTGACAGGCTGCCAGCCTGAGTGGAAACCGCTGATCACCACCCTCAGAGCGCAGCCCGTTAGCCAATCCCCTACCCATCTCACAGACCACCCACCCAGTCTGTATCTTGCCAGCTTGTCCAGGAGGAGGCTGTGGGAAATGGTGTTGAACATTTTGCTGAAGTCCAGGTGAACAACATCTACTGCTTTCCCGTGTCAAGGGCAGTCAAACTGGAGTGAAAAAGAGTCAAACTTGCCCTAAATAGGACCAGTATCTTTGGTGTCAAGCTTGAGTCACTGGGAGATTTGCACCCAAAAAAAGGCCACGATCGGTGCTATCAGAACCCAGGCAGGCCTGCCAAGCTTCTGAGGTGAAAACAGTCAGATTAAAACGGGGGTATTACATTCATGCAAGTCACTGCTCTGTGCCAGTCACTGGACTTTTCCATCCATCTATCTTTTGTGATGTTTGATGTCTGTATTTCTTAATGCTAGCAGGAACTAGAATATTGTTATTACATATGGTTGACCATACCAAAATGTAGACAATTAGCTTCAGTTATGTAGAATATCTGAGGGATGTTTAATTTATTAGATTTTTAATCAGTCTCTGTGTGGACTAGGAAAAGGTAAGAAATAAAACTGTATAATCTGGAAAAAAATCTTGTTTTCTCACCTTATTCCTTCCTTTAAATCTATTGAATTTTCTTAATTTTGTTGTTGTCGCTGTTGTTATTTATAACTTATTTAATTATCTACTTTGGAATGATTTTTGGTGGATACTTGCCAGTTTGCTAATATTCACTGCCCACTACCTGATGGTGTCACAAACACACCATCTGTTCACTTGTGCCTTCCAAAGTCTCGGAAGTAGGTAGCTGACTCAAGCTGCAGCATTGCTCAAAATACATAATCTCCAAACTTCCAAATAACAAAATTTTTCTTTCATGTATGCTTTTTTAAACTATATTTGATTAAGGCTTTCTGAATTACCCTCCAGGTATACACAAGCTTACCTTCACCACAAACAAATCTGATGCCATTATGCTGGAGAAAACTAATGCCCTGCTTTTATGCTTTTACCTTTTTTTTTCTTTTTTTTTCTTCATGATTTCTCAGCATTTTTTCCCATGATTGGGCCAAAACTGTGTGTTCCAGTCCCTGGACACATTTCTTTTCATACCCTGCTCACCTGCCTAGTGGTGAGCACCACCTGTTTGGTATAGTTGAGAGTGACATGAGCCGCTTATCTTTGGCTGCACTCCTGCACCAGCATCTCTGCATTTCAAAGCCAGGGCACACTGGCCTTTGCATCTCCTTTTTCCTCTTCTCCTCTCGTTCCTCCATCTCTGTCCAGGTTCTCTCCTCTCTGAAAGCCTCAGAAAATCCCGTGGCGTTTAGGTGTACTGCTCTTCTGCACGGGCATGTGAGTTGTATGGGCCACGAACTGAACACAGCTGCCACTTACTGGGTGGAGAGCAAGGGTCTGGGGGAGACACTGGATGCATTTACATGTATAGGTACATTGGGCCCAGAAAAAAAAAAATCTAACCTAAAAAAGAAATCAGTAACACTAATAGTTACTAACTTAGTTTATCTAAATTACTGAGTAAAAGCTTAGGACTGGGAATTCTGCTCTTCATTTGAGAGCAGAAGGAACAGCTGGAAAATGTAAAGTATAGTTCTGAAAACATTTACTCTTCTACTAACGCCCTTGGCTTTTTTATGTCCTTAACTGACTATCTCACTGATAAACTTTTCCATGCTCATCCATGATGAGCATCTCCTCATAGAATAACATGAGAGTTTCCCCGTTGCCCATGGGAAATGACCCATGAAGTTACCATCTAGAACAAACTCCCCAACGGTATTAGGCAACTAACTCACACCAGAGTGCTTAGGAACATTAAATGATTTTGTAAAACTCAGTCTTGATTCATCCTTCTTCTGGATTATGGCTGGGACAGCAGATCTGAAATCTGGGAACACTGGCTCAGTCTCCTGGTTATGCAGGACAGTGCTTGCAGCTTGTCTGGGGCTGCTGTGCCCTTTCCTTCAGTTACAAATAAATTAATCCCTGTCAAAACATTTTCAAATAAGAAATCTCAGTAGGTTACAAGAATAATAATATAATTATTTTGAAAAGGAAAGTAAAGCATTATTTTTGGTGGGATAGTGGATATCTCTACAAGCTTTTGCTTAAACTCTGTGAAACAGCCAGTGTTATTTCTGCAACTGAAGATTAATTTCTGTGCCATTATCAAATGTAACCCATGAGGAATTAATTGCATTTTTATCTCATATCGATGTCCTATTTATACAATCAAGCAATCTGGAACAGATAAGCCCCTTCTTGGGAAACCTCTGCTGCTCAACAATATTTGGCTTTGCCTCAGACAGGTTATGGCCCACTGGGAGCTGAGGAGCTCACTAAAACACCATTTGTAATGCAATGTGACAAATCCCGGAGCCAGGGCGATAATCTCTGCAAATTCTGTACAAACAGTCCCTCTGTCTCAGCAGAAGTGATTAATGGGCTCTGCCGAATCAGCATATGGCCCTCTGTATTAATTACTTCAGATGGCCACTAAATGGAAACCCCAAAGCCCACAGAGGCACCAGGGGAAGGCTGGGGGATTTGTGAGGCCAGGCTGGATGCGGGGCCCTGCACTCTGGCTGCAAAGTGGAAGGGGTGCAAGGCAGCCTGAGCTTCCCCCAGGAGCCCCGGGGGTGGCTGCAGAGGCAACATGGGGTGTCCAAGGTGCAGCTCTGCAGGGAGCTGTAACTTCGCCTGTGCGCAGCACAGCGAGCAGGACAGCCAGCTTGTCCAGGGTGGGCACATGGGCACGGAGCTGCTTCTGGCTGCAGATCTGCTCCTTCAGGCACTTCTTGTCCCCAGGTCAGAACCCGGGTGCTGGTGGATGAGGAAACCTCTGCCGAGCCTGGCTTTCAAGTCGAGATGGGGAGAGCAGTCAGGTGGTGACCAGGAGCTGGAGGCAACGCAGTCATTCTGAAGGGACCGTGGTTTGCAATATTCCCTCTGTCTCTGCCATAACTGACATGATTTAAAATGCATAGACCCCTCATAAATTATTGCAGCCCTACTGCAATGAGTGAAACGATGCCAATTTATCTCCAGGGAAGATCTAAGCCTAAATGTTTTACAGAGAAAGGAAGAAGATGAGAAGTGTGCATTTATCTTTTCTGTACCTTCATTGGGCCTCATCCAAGGGGAAAACTTCCACATCTTGTCTCAAAACCTTTAAATCCCAGCTGTGGGACTCCATTTAGAGACCCCCATGGAAAAGTCTTAATGAGTTTACCATGGATTTTTTCCTAATTCATTAAAAATATGCCAAATCCAGTAAAGCATGCTGGCCTGTATATTTTTCACTTGTCCCATAGCAATCTGTGTCAGGGATATCATTGCCTGCCCAGCCCTCTAGAGTTACCCGGTGATGGCACAACTCCAGCAGCTCTGCCAGATGTGATGTATTTATGCCCAGCAGGCCGAACTCCCAGTCATTACACTATAAAAGTGATTTCAGCTGGAAGAAATAATTTGGTTATTGTGACTGTTTGGTGTGATCCAGTAATCACACAGCACTCCACTACACTCAGACAGGAATTATATTGATTATTGATGGTACTACATCAGGTGTGGAGGCACCTTGGCTAAGAAAGATTTGGCCCTCTCTTCCGTGTGATAGCCTGTGCCTGTGATGATGGATGTCAGCAAAGGAGGGGCGCAGTTCCCTACCCTGTGTTATAACCAAGGAAACAAAGCCACAAATAACTTCTCCAGTTTACATCGGAGGGATATAAATTACAGCATTTTGGCTTCCTTGATTGTGCTTACCGTAATGTCCTAATCAGTTCTTGAAGAGTATAGTTATCTGATAGCCACCCTCTTAACTGAAGCAATGCAGCAAAATGGATAAATATAGGAAAAGATACCTACTGGGACACTGTGCGCAGTCGGGCGCTTAGTACCAGAGGTTTCTTTTAAGCATAGGTAAATGAATACGACAATTTTTCACGTGCTCAAAGCACGCACTTATTAGGCATTACACCTGATTTCTAAAAACACTGGTCTGAGTTGGAGTTAGAAACTCAAAAGCTTGCAGATCAGCTGTGAAGACAATACTAAAAATCCTACAAGTTGTCTGTCAGGACCTTTAAAAACGTGGCTCTCAAAACTTCACCAGTGAAGCCTGAACTAAATCTCCACCAGTGCAAGCTCACAGTCTTCCTTGTGCTACTGTGTCTTGAGAAGAAAATGCATGAGATATTTGGAAAATAGCATAGCATTTAGCTTTACAGAGTGTGTTCCCCTGAAACCGGCTGGATAAAGGCAGGGCAGCAAGAAAGCCACAGGCACAGCAAGGAGGCTGAGGTCTCTCTTCTGAGGAGTAAGACAGCTTCAATTTTAAAGGGACTTTAAAGAAAATAAGCAATAAAATAAAATAAAGGTTACAAACTATTCTGAAGTCTTGTCACTGATTTGGCTCATTAGTGATCAGGGAGGTCAGGGACACGTGTAGGGGCACTTAGTGGAAGGAGGATGCACTGTGACACTCGAGGGATTTTCTATGTGCCACAAACAATTTGATGGACATTTTATCCTGGAATAACAAATTCAGACTGGTGGATATGCTAAAAAGAAAAGTCACTTGTGGAGTAGTGGGATAGTGTCTCCTCAAGTCAGACAGATCAGAAGAGCAGTGCCTAGCAGTTTGCTGATGGAACAAGTGCTTTGGGAGAGAAAAGAGCAGTTGATCTGGGGGCAGTCCGCTCTTCTTTGTATCACTTCTTTTGCCTCTTATAGAAGGAGTCTATTCTTCTCTGCGAAGTTTCTAGCTTTCATGATAGTCAGAGAGAACATTTAACCCATAACCACTGGCAGCAGCCAAGCACGAAGAGGCCATATTAGAGAGAAACTGCTGAGAACGCTCTAAATTGCATTTCCTCAAAATGAAACAGGATGGGATTACAACTTCTCCTTGGTATGGGCCTAAAACCAAAATGATTCCTCACTGGCTAAATAATTTCATGTGCTAGTTAGACTAGAGCCTGCAGCCTCAAACAGAAAGGAAGCTAGTTTTTCCTTAAATTCTGTCTCTTTCTCTCATGAGAACTTGAAACAGAACTAACACAAAGCAATTCCTTCCATTGCCAACCTCGGACTCCGGTTTGATTACTCGCTGCATTAATTTAGTGACTCCGTGACTTGAACCGATTGTTTTATTGATTCAGTCTTAATAGGAACACTGATGCAATCACAGTATTGTTCCATTTTTAATTAACTTAGCAAAATTGTAGCAGATTAACCCTTGCTGCCTAAAGAGTAAACTCCCTTGCTTATTCTTTTCAGTAAAGCCCATTTCAACAAAATCTGCCACACCAGCTTGTTCTATCAGAGTGGTCCATGCAATGCACACACAATTTAGAATATGGTATTCCCAGGCCATTTGATTCTTCCTTCAGATGAGAATGTGTCTCTCATGGAGAGTGAGAGTAGCACAGAAGGCAGCGTGGAAAAAATAGCAGACCAGATGAAAAAGGAAAGTATTCTCTCATACTATTTATTTTTCCAGAAATATGCTATTTTATCACCTAATTATTTCTAACTTAAGCACTGACAGGTAGACAAAGTTCAGAAATATGATTTAAGCATGGACAGAATACCTATTCTTACTGGCGGATGGATTTCTAGGTGTCACACTATTCAGAAGGGTAGCTTTAAAAATGGCCGTAGTTCTTATTCGTATGGTACCTTACAGTCCACTCTGCCTTCTGTCATGTTTGATAAGGAAATAGTCCACTTACTGCACTGAAATTTCAACTGCAAGTCTCTGAGAGGGTAATCAAACATTTTTAGGGCATTTTCCATTCTGGCTATCTGGTGCTACTATCAAACTTTTCAACTGGTTGCCTGTGCTTTTTGCAGCATGATCATACCTGTCAGTTCTTTCTCAGCACTCTTCCTGTCAGCTGTTACTCACAGAAATCTCCTATACTGGATGACCAGGTACTAAGTAAGGTTGCACAGTCCAGGCCTGCGGAACTCTTTTCGTATCGTCCCCACATTTTAAACAGGGAGCTCCTGTATTTACTGTGTGCATCTTTCTGGCACTGTCAGAGAGATGCTGGTTTTCTCCTCCACTTTCTCTGGCCCTACAGGATCATATTTACATCTGGTACTCTTCTTTGTATGAACCAGAGCCAAACCAACTCACCATAGTCTGAATTCATGAGTTTGTAGATGAAAAGCTCAATGAGTGGGTTCTCAAATTTGATTTTCTGAATCAAACAATGCATAGAAAGATGAGGTATGTTTGGGTTTGTTGTGTGCCTAGGAAAAGCAGGATGTCTATAATGAAAAGATGGGTAAGAAACAACCAGAAATTATCAAAATGTCGATGCAGCTCAGTTTCAATCTCCAAAACAACAAGCAAGAAAATGAACTGCATCTAAATGACTTGTAAAAGAAACCGGGGCATTGTCTACAATGAGTTTGAAGCTGCTGTAATGAAATCATTCCATCAGATGTGTGCAAACAGCTGGAAGAGGAAAACAGTGGGTGTAAAGACCCAGAGATAAATTGCTTACCAGAGTAACAGAAACTGCAAAAATATGTAAAATTCTTTCAAGTTTCTAGGAGAAAAGACAGCTGCTGGCCACGCTGGTGCAAAAGAAAAGGTGCCTGCCAAAAAAAATCAAAGGTTATGAGCCACGAAACATCCACAGCGTCAACAAAACAGATCCTCTCTTCTCAGAAGCTCTTGCCAGGACTTTTGCCACTGGGAGCTCACAGAACGGAGGGAAACCAGTGGCTGGAGGTTTCATCAAGCTGGTGCTGCATGTTCACGCAGAAGGGAGCCTCCGCTGATGACAAGGCTGCTCCAAGCAAGACCCTGCTGGTCCTGTTGTTGTGGCTGGGATGCACTGGGGACTCTTGGGACCTGTCCTAGGACTCTGCTGGTTCAGTGGATGACGGAGGCAGAAGGTGGCTTTAATCAGCCTATGGCACAGTTTGCCAGAAGCCGTCACAATTTGCCAGAAGGCTGTGCAGCAGCCTCAAGGCTTTTATTTTCTGTATTTGTTGTGTTGTGTTACTGTAATGCTGTCCATATTTGAGCTAATTTTTGATGCAGAATGAGTACATCTGCTCTCTGCTAAGAGAAATATTTCATTTATCATCATGCTTTTTTCCGTTTTTCAAACTCACTCTGCTGAGAGAGCTCTAAGGTAATCCTGTGCATCTTTTGAGTAGGAGAGAGCAAACAGAAAGGCCACAGCACTGCTAGCTCACCCACTCATCCCGTCACAAATCCATGCTTTCCTGATAAAAAGTGCTTTACAAACTAGTATTATACACCCAAAAGATTTCAGTTTTTGCAATGAAGGAAGCAGCTGGGTCACAGCTTGGTGTGCAGTGGGTGAGCAGTAACTAGAAGAAAGCCTGCCTAATTATCAAATACAATGGAAACTTCGCAGCATATTGGGGGGGACACTTGGTTATTTTTAATCTTGTACAAAGGACCATCCTCACTCTATTCACACACACGCACGAGTACATTAGATGATACTTAATTTTCTGTATCTTCTGTGGAAGAGTAAGAGTTTGGGTCAACTCAGCCAGAAGAAATGTGATTCCAGAGTCCCCACAGTTTCAGTTCAAAGCTCAGATCAATAAGATATTCCTGTGACTTAGAATAAAGACTTGTAAATATGTACTTGCCACCTTATTCTCTTTGTAATATAACCAGGGGGTATGTCTCAACAAGTGATAATTGGAAAACAACAACATGTGAGAAATTACTTTCCTTCAGAAAGGAGACAGACAAAAGTAGAACTGAGCAGATCACAGCCCAGGGCACTCCAGGATCTTTCCGCATGAATGAGAGTAAGTGGAAATGAAATGGCAAAATCAGAGCTAATGACAGCCTGCCTGCCTGCTAGATGTGACCTGCAAATAGATTTAAAAACATTTCCATCACGATTCAGGCTGTGTAGACTTGTTACCTGCACACAGAGGGACATCTTAGAGGGAAACGGTGCCTTTTTTTCTGGCTGTACCTCTTAATAGGTATGAGGTATCCCCAAAGTCTTTGGCTTGGTCTGTGGTATCTGCTATGCATCTTTCTGTGCCAAGCACTCATATTTTGAGTTAGGCAAATCATTTTAGGAATAATGAATCTGCCATTTCCATCAGACGTGCATGCTGTGCAAGTCCTGGCTTGGTGCTGGGAAGTAGGATCCATTGTGTGGGTTGGAGCTTGGCAGAAGGAGCTGGGCAGGATGGGTTTCAAGGTAGTATTGGGGTTTCAAGAGCAGGAGACCAAACCCAGGGTCTATTCAGTCTCGTACCCTGCTTTCAACAACAGCGAGGGCTTGGTGCTTGCAGGTTTGGGTAGGATGAGTTATCCCATATATCTGGGAGCCTTCTTCCAGGAATGTGTCTGGTCATCAGACTGACCACTACACTGGTCAGGAGTCTGTACATCAAAGTAGCTTATTTCAGCATCAAGAGTAGTTTTGTTTTGCTTATGATAAAGTGGGTGGAGAATGAGATAGGCTCAGGGGGCATCAGAGAGCCCCACCATGCTTACGTTCTCCATGTCTGGATGGCAATGTTGTCTAAGGAAGATGCAGTTTTGTCTTTGTTATTTTACAGAAGTACCAGACAACCCATCCGAATCCCTGCTCTTTGACAGCAGCCAGATCCATTTCCCACAGGAGTTTTTATAATATATCTGTTGAGCAGGGCAGTCTGACTAGAAGAAATCTGACCTGCAAGACTTGAGGACATTAAGGCATGTGCCCTCCTGCCTTTGCCACACCAAACACCTCAAGAGGAGAGTGACCATAAAGAAAACAACAGATCAGTATTGAGCTTTGATATTCATCTGGTGGCCGATCCTCTGCCTAACTCCCTTCAGCTGGTGACTGGCTTGTGCCCAAGGCAGGCAATTTGCCCATGTCTCTTTTAAACCCCAAAAGAAACTGTTTCCATCTATCTTGCTCAACCTGCAAAGAATTAAGGGCCTATGGTTTTAATTGCACCAGCCATTTGTAGTGCTTGGTAGGTTTATATTTCAGGGGAAGGAGATATTCTTCTGTGCTCCTGTCTCCAGTAGTGAGTCAGATGAGGAAGTTCCCGGCTTGGACTCCCTTCTCCTCTGCCAGCTAAAGCAAAAGGGCAGCACGTAAGTTAACTGACCAAACTGGCCAATGACCTCATAATGATAATGTTTGAATTTTATTTGTGTTCCCTCAGCATAGGGAATAAGGAGAGAGTGAAGGAGTGGCTGATGCCAGCTCAGCACGGTCCTCTGGAGTGACCACAGCGCCTGGTTACAGGGGGTCAAATCCCCCTCACACCACCCTATCTGTTTGTTACAGCGCTGGTGATGATCGAGAGTGAGCAGTGACACAGCAGTGGCACAGTACCAGCTCTCATGGGTCATGACCACCAGTGGTTTTGGGCAAGACCATAGAAAGTCCTGCCCCAACCACCCAGCTCTGTGGTCCCAAAGCTCCAACTTCACTGAAATCCATGGGGAAATTTCCGCTTGCTTCAACAGTGCTGGCATTTCAGCCCATTTTTACTTCACATGACCAGATGCCACACTTCCCAGAGTGACTTTTTGTTCATGAAGCGAAGTTTCCACTAGTATTTGATAATCTTTCACCTGCCTTTGGCCTAGAGCTGGCAAGGTCTCCATACCTGGATGAAAAGAAAGAAACATTTGTCCATGCTTTGAATTTAATAAAGGAAAAGGAAAAAGAAGAGGCAAAGAAATGGAGGAAGACAGAGCCACTGCTGAGGAGGGTAAGGCACCTGAAACGAGAGAGTCCCGAGGAGATGGAGTATTAGAAAGACAATAGGTCAAAGCTGCACAATGAATATGACACCAGGCTCTACATTTTTTTACACAGTTGTGTCATCCATCGCACAGCCGTTTTCTCTAAAGGAGTGGAATGTACAGCAAGCTGCCCCTACCGTTATGTGCACATACAGGAACAAAATACCTTGTCATAATTTTTGCCAGAAATTTCCAAATATGCTAAGAACACAAGGAGATTTTTTCTTCTGATTCCATTTACTGCAGGAACATTCTTTTCTGCCTGTTTTATAATAACCCTGCTCTGAAGGTGAGACATTGGTTGGATTAGTTGTACTCAGAAGACATCCCTCGAGGGATGTGAAGTTCTGATACTTAGAGGAATAAAATTTAATATCTACTTTGCTGGTGTAATGGAAAATTTTATTACTTTCAGAAATATATTTCAAGTTGGGAGACAAAGGTTTTAGGCAGATCTTTTGGAGAAAATTGTGTTTTATTGAAAATTGATATGGAAGTAGATTAAGTCTCTTCTCATATATTGATGCAACATACTTCAGTCTGCTTCAAGAAGTCTGGGCAGAGTGTGAAAAATGTGAGCTTGTGTAACTGATAGTCAAGTTTATCAGGGGTCATCATGTAAACATCCCAGTGTTTACATGAGAGCATCCTGAAGACGTAAAACCAGGTAGAAGAAAACAAATTAGACAATTAGAAAATCCATAGTGACTGAAAAAACCCATATGACAAACACAGGGTCAAAAATCTGAAAAGCTGTAAAATATTGTAGCAGCAGTAACTTCAGCAGACAAACTGGAACTGGTGTCTTGGAGACAAAAACACAGTTTTCTCTTCTGGCAGTGCCTGGATAATCAGCCAAGATTTGATACCACTGCCTGAAATTTGGTTAATGTCTCGGAGTAAAATACCTTCCATGGGTGTTAATGCTCTTCTTACTTGCCAGTGGACTTGTGAAGCAGAGAGGGCAGGACATCACCAGTGACCTTCAGCTGTGGTGATTCTCTTTAGAAGGGACTTTCATCAACAAGAGGATCTGAGATACCCATCTCAGTGCCACGAAGGGATGCAAAGGTCAGTCTAGCATGACCCTGTGATGGGCTGTAACTGGCACCACTGCTAAGGAGGTTGGCTGTCCTGGATGCTGCTCTGGTATGATGACAAAGTGCATCAGACCTGCCTGAGACTCCAGTAACAAACAGGTTGAGTAATGACAGCTTCCAGAAAGAGAAAGTAGTCTCTTTCTGAAGGATATCAGGGAGTGATGCTGTTGTTAATCTGGTACCTATTAAAAAAAAAAAAAAAAAAGAAGTCCTTCGCTATAGGAAGACTGTTGTTCCTCCCCAAAATTCTTCTGAACAAATCTGTTTGGCCACATGTTCCCGATGCTCACCAATATGAACTCCTCTGCGCAATTGCCCCAGCCCCGGTGTACGTGAATGCCACTGTCCTTGTCTCTGTTCTTCGGGCCGGTCAACATCTTCCCATACTTTCTGCGTGGACAGGGCATGAATGGCTACTTGTCCAGGAGGTTTCCTGATGCAGCCGTATTGGACTGAGCTGTCTTCCTTCCTGCTGCTCTTAGGACCAACGGCACCAGGTCTTCCATACGCCCCTATGTTCCACCTGATGGTAACATTTTGTACTAGGGGACAGACTGTGCATGGACCTAGATTAGCAAACAACACTCGTGAACTCTTTCAACTTGATGCACAATCTGAAAAACTGGAATGTCATTTGAATGCTGTTTCCATTGCATCTGCAAGAGAACACTAGAAACTAAGTGATTCATATGGGGGAAATGCAAGAGAGAACTCTTCTGTGCTTCTGGAGCTGGATCTGTGATGCCTCACTAAGCTAAGTGCTGCTGTTGATAGCAGATCCGAGCCAGAAATGCCCTGGAATGGGAATTTATGGGGCTGGAGAGAGAGCAATTGCCAGAAAGGGTGGGAATAATAATCCTCCAAGGACTTTCTTGTAAAGAACATTACCTGCTGAGCTGTTTCCTAAAGGGATGATTTTAAATGAGATTTGGTATTGTCTGTCTTGGATATTTAGCTTTTTTCATCAGTTGAGTAGTTCAGGCGATTCTCTTTGCTAGCTGTGATTACCTCCAAGGCAGCTGCTTTGGCCTTTTCTGAGAGGTTTGTGCCCCGGTGCTGATCTTCTAGCTACCTCAAGCCTCTTAAAACCTTCTGAAGCCTCCTCTTCCTCAGGAGCAGTCTTTCCTTGTCCCACCTGTCTGTAAACGCCACCCTGAGAAGCACAGCTCTTTCAACGGGAAGCTGGTGTCTTGTCACCTGGAGTTGCCACCACTTTTTTGAATGTGCAGATGCCTTGGCCTCCAGGTTTTCAAACAAAGGCTCCAAAAAAGCTAGTTAACTAAATCCAAGTCAAGAAGGAACCGGACAATTACTTTCAAAGTTTTGCCACGTATCTAAATAACACAGGAGCATTGTTAAGATGTGGTCTGATTCTAACAGCCAGGGCAAAAGGACCCAAGTAGCCTCTTCTTCCTAGAAGACCTTTCAGATTTGAGAAGAGGAAGGGAATAGAAAAAAAAATCTCAAAATCTGTTTTCTATACAACTAAACTTCTCCATGGCAAAGGAAACATATGGTACGAATGCAGAAACTCATTACTGCAGACCTTTGGGAGACACCACGATTAAGCGAAATGGAGCCAGATGAATTTCAGAGGAACAACACATTGCCAGCGCTGGAGAAAAATAACCAAGCGCCAAGCGACTACAGTTGCAGATTCATGAAAAGAATATTCAAGAATGTGATTTCTGAGAAATACTTTTTCCGAGAAAGATTTCTGGCTCTGTGAGACCAATCCAGGCCCGGAGGGAGTAGGTTAGCTCAGTCCTCAGTGGCAGTGCAGATACTTATTTAGGGTGGTAGGAGATAGCTGATGACAGTTTTCTGTGGACTGTTTCCACTTCATATTACTTTAAACATTTCAATAATTTAAGATCCTTCCCTGGACTGTTTAGATTCTTGGTCCTTCTTTTATAGTGAGGTCCTCTAAAATTAAAACACCAGCTCAGAAATACCATGAAGACAGGTTTCCTTCCCCTCTAGAAGGAAATATGGAGTCATGATGGAAGATAAATACATGTGACATCACACACATCCTTCAGTCAGCAGGA
>NW_010429865.1:1085-2310 GCF_000710305.1 Buceros rhinoceros silvestris | reverse complement strand
AGGAAATTAACTCCTTTAAATCTTCTTTTCTTGGCCTTTTGCCCACCATTACATGGTTTTCATCAAGAACTCACACCTACCAGACTTTGCTGTGCTTCTAAATCCTAAGCCTGAAAAAGATCTAATTTAGCTGATTGGAGGAAAACAATATGGAGGAATTACAGTTTATAAGGGAATATTTTAAATGTTAGCTACTCCTACCACATTTAACTGGGATCTAGAAGCTAGCTAGAGGAGGATGTGTTTTAAACGTGTAGAATATATAGTGTAGTGATGACTTGTCAAATTATGAGCCAACTAATTCTGCAATCAAACTTTATAAAAGTAACAGCTCACTGATACCTGTACTTTTCGGTTAGACTGGATTTCTCTATCCTGTGTTCAGAAGAGGAATTATTTTGGCCAGCATTAATTAGAATCTGCAGTTTTCAAACAACATACAGTTTTTGGAGCAGGTTAGTCCAATGACCTGAAAATGTGATTTTTTGCTTTAAATGCCAGTCCCAAATTTACTATAACATGCTTAAAAGTTGCGATATTTTAACATTGCTACTATAAAGCATAAAGACATCTTTTTTGCCCCTTGCCATAGGCCTTGTCCTGGTACCCTAGCCTAAGCCTCACCCAACTGATGAAGACCCAACTGTACATCGATGACTTGGGCGCAGGGACTCTAGATATGAGGCTCTGGGTGAGAGATGTTCCCTCCATCTTACTCCTCACCTCTGCCCCTGGCAGGTTCCTGTGACCAGGAACAGAATATTGGCTTTCCTCCGCAGCTGCAATGTGCTTGAGGTGATGAGATGTAGGAGTGAAATGGCAGGACACACACCTCAGTCATCTTCACGCGGTTCTCTCACAGGCGGTTCTCTCCTGGATAGCCATGAGCAGTTTTCTAATACCACAGGCTGGGAAATTCCTCTACCAGAGGGGAAGGAGAGTGAGCACTTAGTAGTCCAGGTGACTTGTCAAATGCCCTTCAAGGAGGCGTGTTTACACACGTTCTTGCCCAGTGCCTCCCTGAGGAAACTGTCAGCTCCTATGGAACAGGCAAACCCTGAGGCCAAGGCTGTCAGGGATCTCTTGGCAGCTCACAGTCGAGTACCAGACTTGGGTGCGCTGCATAAGAGCATCCATTTTCCCTTTGGGTAGAAGAAGACTCAGGCCAAGGTTTTTACCTGTGTGTTGAGAAATGTGGGGCTGTGTGGGCTGGTCACTACACTGC
>NW_010429865.1:386-1026 GCF_000710305.1 Buceros rhinoceros silvestris | reverse complement strand
AGGAATGCGACAACAGCATTACCCTTCAAACAGTGCTGTCTCCCTCAGCCAGACACAAACATTGATACTACATGCCCACTTTCTGCACCAACGACAAGTTATAAATCACACGTACTGCATTGCCATGTATCCAGGCATTTTGTGACCCAGCTCCTCTTGCTGTGAGGAAGAAAGTGTTAGGTTCAAACATCTGCTGTTGTTTGATCGTTAACTAAAACCACACACATTAATACAAAAACAGAAGAGCCACGCTTGGGAGCATGTAACCACCAAAATCTAAAGAGTAAGAGTAGTCTCGTCTTTCCTTCCAAAGGAAGGTAAGCATGTTTTGTTGTGTTTTTCCGCTGTTTATGCCTTAATTGCATGTGAGGTAAAGGCGTGCTTTGCTTTACAATACAGAATGAGCACAAGTAGCCGTGGCTCCAGAAATCTGGTCCTTTGAAGGAAAAAGACTTGGCCCTAGAATTAAGCAGAAGACCCTCTGTTACAGCTGAAAAACTGGACCTCAGGGACCACAGAAATGGAGAGGGGTTTGAAGAAAGACCGCAGAGGCAGCATGTTCCTGTTTGCACTCATGGATCTCCTGAGCAGGCAGGTAAATTTGTCAAATCCTTGTCCCGGCAGCAGAACTGCAGGCCCT
>NW_010429865.1:0-200 GCF_000710305.1 Buceros rhinoceros silvestris | reverse complement strand
CAGTGAAACCCCACAGCCCTCTCACTGCCAGTCCAGCCTCAGGGTCTCAGAGTCCTATGGCTCCACTATACATATGCCCAGCACATCTGGGCGGATTTAGTACCTCTTGTACTTCCCTCAGGATGTGAATGATCTGCACATCATACTGAAGCAGAAGGGCTTTTTCCTATTGTCACTGGTTTGGCCGAGGTAAAAGCCAA
>NW_010429864.1:23775-62448 GCF_000710305.1 Buceros rhinoceros silvestris | reverse complement strand
CTTCTGTTTTTTTTTTTTTTTTTTATATTATTATTACTGGTATTTTTTTCACTGACGCCTCCCGTGCGTTTCTCGATTGCAAGGCGTCCTTGCAGTCCCGTTTTAAACTGCATTTTGTCTGCAGATCTTCCCTTTGTTTGCACACATCCCCTTTTTATTTTTAATTTTTTTTTCCTTGTTGTTGTTCGTTGTTAAAGTCACTCTTTTTTGGGGGGGCGCTGTATTTAAACACTTAAAATGCACTGCTATCTCCTGAGCGTGTTCCTCACCGTGGATCTGGCCACCGTGGCTCTCAGCCTGTCTACCTGCAGCACCCTCGACATGGATCAGTTTATGCGCAAGAGAATCGAGGCGATCCGGGGGCAGATCTTGAGCAAACTGAAGCTCACCAGCCCCCCGGACGAGTACCCCGAGCCCGAGGAGGTGCCCCCGGAGGTCATCTCCATCTACAACAGCACCAGGGACCTGCTGCAAGAGAAAGCCAACCACAGACCCGCCACTTGCGAAAGGGAGAGGAGCGACGAGGAGTATTATGCCAAAGAAGTTTACAAAATAGACATGCAGCCTTTTTACCCCGAAAGTAAGTCCTCTGTGTTTGTGCATGTGTGTGTAATTCCCCCCTCCTCGCCCCCCCGGGGCTTGGCAGTGCCCAGCACCTTCAAATACCAGCCCCATGCATCGTAATCTGTCTTCTTTGCTCGGTTTGCCTTTATCCTCGGCATCTCTTAGGTTTTGTTTAGGTGGCAGGGTAGGTATAGTGGCTCCTGGCTGGGTGGGTGGGAGAGGTTTCTGATCCACCTTGAAGTCACCCAGGAGCCCCTAAAGGTGCCTCTGCTTTCTGCCACCACGTACCTGAGAAAAGCTGCCCCCCACCCAGGATCCCGCTCCCTCCCCAGCGCTGGGTTTAGCTCCCCCACAGCCCCGTGTGCAGCCTCCAGAAAGAGCCAATATCTTTCCACTGCTGTTGTTTCCGTCGGAGCGTCTGGGTCGGGCAGGTTTCCATTTCTCCATAACTGAGAAGAAAAGGAGGTCTTTAAAAAAAAAAAAAAGTTACCGGCTTCTCTCTGTCTGCGCCCCTCCAGAACATTGTGCCTCAGACCGCTATTCACACTGGTGCTCAGCGAGGTCAGAGACACCAACATCCTCCCTCCTCTTCCCACTGTAACTAGTCTCCTGTTTGAGTTCAGGGCGCTTTCATTTCAGGTACAGAAAGTTTTCCCTTCTGGGTAGCCTCGGTTCTTGGAACCTGTCTCAGCCCGTCTGCCTTTCACTGTTTTTAACAACCTTCTGGTGATCCACGCCACGTTTTGCACAAAAATAGGGGTGCAAAAGCCCCGTGCTGACCAAATCCACTTAGAATGATTAATAATCATAACGACATGCCTTTTTGTTTTGGTAGTGAAGTTTAAGTGTATAGGAAAAAAAAAGGGGGAAGAAAAAGCAGCGCACTCCCTTAAAAGAATCTAGATCATCATCATACCGAGGAAAGTGAAATACCAGAAGCAGAAAATAGCTTCACCGTCCGCATACCCAAACCATAGTCCGTGCTCCTCTCACTTAGCTCGCTTTTCTCTCTCCTCCCTCCCCCACCACTTGATGCCCTATATACTTGCCATCTGCTTTTGAAAAGTACATACCTCTTGCTTGAATAGATAATGCAGCCATCTTGGTAACTTTATCCTAGAGTTTCTAATTGCATTTTCCCCTTATTTATTTTTAGTTTAGCAAGTTGTAGCTTTGGGGCTTGCTCTGTCTTGCATGTGATAGTCCTAGGATGCCAGCCAAGGTATCTGAACCCCACGCTCGGTGCAGCTGCCTCCCTTTCTTCCTTTATTCTTAAATGACAGCATCAGGTACAGGACATCTTGGCAGTCAGAGCCATTTTATTATTGTAATTATGGCACCGTCCGTAATAGCCATGATAAATACACTCCACCCTTGTTACCCTCGGGGAAGAAATACTTTTTTTTTTTAAAAAAAGGTGTATTTCAAGCCAAGTGGGTATGAGCAGAGAGGTTCAGTGTAATTCATAGCCATAACAAGAACACAGAAATCATGCCTGTTTTCCACATTGGTGTACTGTAGTATTTGGCTGGTGGTTTTGGTGGAAGTCAGCATTTCGTTCTGAGACCCCCGAGCAGAAGATTGACCACCTATGGGCAAAGGTTAGGAGGACCGATAGCAGTGCCTTGGCTTGTGGAGCTGACCCTGTGACACCGAGTCCCTGAGAGCTGTAAAGCACATCCACCCTGAGCACGTCTGTCCCGTGCCTCGCAAGTGCAGACTGCAAAGAACCGATAGTCCAAAATGCAGCCGCGTGCTTTCCAGAAAATTAAAATATCTGTGGTGTGTGACTTGGATGGTATTGACGAAAGAGGGTCTATTTTTAAAATGCTGTCAGAGGCCAGGTCTGTGCTGAAGTATCGATAGAGGTTTTGGAAGAGCAAAGGAGATTGCAGGTATCTACCAACAGAGTGCATCAGACGTTTGGGATCGGAGGGCCAGTTAGCAGCAGATCCAGCACTACTGTGCGAGGGCTGTCGCTAACATCAGAGTAAGTAGGTTAACTGTTTTTCCACTGCTCTCTAGTTATGCTGGATGGAGTGAACCTTTCCAAAGAAGACAGAAAAGAAGAAATCTCTCCACCATATTCTAAAGGAAGAAATTGAAAGCGCAGCTCTGGCGGCTGCGGGCGCTTTCTCTGAGACATCTCGGAGTGAATTTTTTTAACTCTACAGTTTCTGCTGTGTCGGAGGGAGAAGGGGATCAGTGCGAATGCACTGGAGGTCAAAAGCTGCTGGAAGGAAGGCATGGGAAAGATCAGTGGTTCGGTTTTTACCACAAGTTGTTAGCATTCAGTAACTGACTACAGCCCAAGTATTACAAGTATGCTCTAATTATACTCATAGTCAGCAATATATCACTACGGATCGCTGATAGGTCTTTGTGGGGCATTTTGTAAAGTTCAGACTAAATATTTTTAGCAATGAGGAGATTTAAAAGGAAAACTATAAGAGATATTGTATATACCCTAAGGCATATTTTGTCTTAAATATTATCCTTGGCCAACTGTACTGTATAAATACAGTAAATATGAATAGAACTGGCAAGATGCCAATCTCCTGGGATGAATTTTAGTCAAGAAGGTATTTATGGGATATAAATAATACTGTGTCAACATTTAAAGAAGGGATCTGATTAGTTTTGAATTTATTCATATTAATCTTTTCACATGCTGTTAGTTTAAGGCTCAAAGTAAAGTTATGCTAAGGTTTACTGATAGTTTGCACTGAGGAAGTAAGGGGGCATCTGGCATCTGGCTTGACAGTCCACTTGAGGTTAAAGACACATCAAGTCAGAATACATGTGGAAATTCAGCAAGTCAGGGACTGCCAGACCCAAAACCAACAGATGTGAGAAGTAGTGGCGGAAAAAAGTACTACAAAGAGGTTTGGAAAAACCAGAAGCTTTGTCTGTCCAGCGTGCTTGCCCACGTTGTGCTTGCGACAGCGTGGGTTAGATACCGAAAGCCTGAGTCTCTCCTAGGTCCAGCTGGCAGTCAGAAATGGAGCTGTTTTACAGAGCGGTTTAAAGAGGGAGGTGGGATATGGAAGCCGAGCACAACATCAGAGAGAGTTCTTGTGAATTCTGTGCCAGGGCGAAATTACCTGAGAAGATGCTTAATGCTGATTTCTTCGATCGCGTTTGAAGTTTATGACTTATCAGTTCTCGATCGACCATCTAGGGCCTGATACTTCAGCTCGTTGTTTCTCTGAGGCTGGGTGATAATCGCCGTTACACTGGTAATAAACGGGAGTTTAATGCCAGCACAGTTAAGGAGTGCAAATCGTCACACTAGTGCGTAACTGGGATACTTGAGAAAAACAGGCAGCACGTGTAGGAGGGGGCTGGCGCCCAATTCAGTCATCTCCGTCCATGGAGATTTTTATCACAGTCAGTGAGTTGTTGGTACTGATGGCTTAAGGCCAGTGCAGGTAAATTTTTACGTCTTCTGCATTCTAGGAGTTAGGTCTGTAAGTACTCAGTAGCCCAAGAAATCAGAGTTCTTCTGGGTTTGGGCCTGGTTTTACCCAGATTTTAAATTGTTCCAGTAGGAAGGAGCCTCCATGGGTTCCAGCTTGCACTGGGTTAGTCTTTTCAGGAGCTTTGTACCGCAGATTTTGCTTTACACAGGTCATCATTTCGCTGAATATTCACCTCATGAAAGACAACATTATAAACTGGCTGGGCACATTGACACGGTTCTACTTTATCAACAAGGACTCGATTTACCAGCAGTTACACGTATGTGGGCTCCTTGTCTCCACGGTACCAGAATTACTCGTGTGGGAGCAGCTGTGCTCGGGGTCTGCCGGCGCTGACTGCATCATTGCCCCGATGTCAATAGCTACAGCTGCGTGACTTGCGTGTGTTTGCATTTAGCAGAACTTAAATCTTTCAGGATTTCCTATGTCGTTAATGATATGGAAACAGTCTCAGAAGAAACACCTTATTTTAAAACCTTCTAGCTGTGCTGGCGCTATGGTCGTGCTCTGAAGCACCTCTTGTAGAAGGCATTTGCCAGGCTTACTCACTGGTTTGTGGAGAGGACCTGAAGCAGTGTGAAGGCTTTCCTGAGGAGGGAGGTGGGAGGAACTGTTCCTTGCTCCTTGTTCGTGCATGCAGCTTACTGCAGTCTTCCTAGGGGGTAATGAAAAAAACCCAGGAAATTACAAATGGCTTTAAAAAGGGCCAGGGTAGATTTCTGCACAGTAGTCCTCTACATCCTAAGAGGGATAATAAAATAACATGCTCTGGTGCACTCACCAAGGGCAATCAAAGAGAAGTCTCTCCTTCCGCTCCCGCTCATTTGGAGGAGATGGTGGGGTGCACCACGTGTGTTTCCTGCCTGCCTTTGTGAATCACGAATGACTTGCTGTAAGCTGGGCTCCAAGCTGGAAGAGGGGCGGGTCCACAAGCCGGTCTGGCATGGTATGTATGTGGTCCCTGTGTTTCTTCCAGAGGATGAAGCCTACAGAAAAGCAAAATACACATGATCCCCCTCTTTAACGCTGCAGGGTGAGAAGACCTGCAAGAAGAAATGTAGGGCTATTATTCCCAAGTCCTTTCTGTAACCCTCCTTGAGTTTGTCTCTGGTGGCTGTTTTAAAGAGGCATTTTCACTCTTGGTCAGTGCAAATGTTAAATGTGCATCACTGCCCTGGCTGTTCTCCACCCCCAGCTCATTGGCCGTGTGAATGTTTTACAGTCCAAGACCTATCTGGAAATGTGCCTTTGTCTTCTGCTCATGGCTGGAGGTGTGCAGGGAGCGCCTAGAGCTCATGCCACTCTTGCTGGCTCCACTTAATTGCAGGACTGGGTGCGAGTAGGTGATCCTGCATAAAAAGCAGAGCACCCACTTCATTAGCTGCTGGTTTTAGCCTTGCTCACACTTGGTGCACTGCGTCAGAACAGTAGTGGTCATCAGGATGGCTGCGTTACTTTGAAGTTACTACTTCCAGCATTTTGACCTCAGTTTAAGATTCCTTCCTGCACCACAGCTGAGCAAAAAGATGAATGAGAAGTCCTGGCTGTTGTCCTTGGTGAGCTTCTTCAGCATGGTTGTGAAATGTGCAGAGCTTCGCACACATGAATGGACTCGTTAACATTAAGGCTTTCCGTATGCCTAATTAGCTTCCTCAGTTGGGGCCCGGTTTGTGGCGCATTTGCAGGGGTGAACAAAGCCAGACAGTTCAAGTCCTTCTTGCTGCGTTGAAATCTGTCATTTGGGCATCGGAGCCCAGCGAGAAGGAAATGCCCTACGGGATTTTTAGAGAGGAAAGAAGAGGCTGCGCAGTACTCGGGTGATCCCGAATTCGGCTGACCCTGTTGGGCAGCTGGCTTCTTTTGCCTTCGCAGTTTGTGCTAGACTGCTCCTGTATTACAGATAAAGAGCAGAACCCCGGGGTATGGTGACAAAACGAGTCATGAATGAAGACACATAAATGTTTCAGTTCCTGTTGTGAAACCACATGCTGCACGTTTTCAAGCAGGCAGGTTTTAGCTTGAGGATGATGCGCTCCCCAGGTATTGTTTGATGTAATACTGTATTGTGGAAGTTTCTGCTGATTTGTTTAGACTAAAAAGTTTGTTTTGGTTGTCTGTTTGGGAAAGTTTTCATCTTGCCTTCAGCCACAGGCTGTTGCTTGTTTCCCCTTCACTCTGTGATGTTGACTGGTAGGTGCCTAGCTCCAGTATCGCTGTTGGTTTGCTTCCTGCAGTAGTCTATGTACAGCAGCTATGTTTCTTCTTAAAACAGCTCCCCCACGCTTGTCCTCGCCGTCCTTGCTGCTGTTAAGTGATTGCAGCTGGGCACCCAGCTGTACAAGACATGCAGCTGCAAGGTGTAGAGGGGAAACTCAAAGATTTGCCTGTGGCAAGAGGATGAGGAGGTGAAAAAAGCCTCAGTGTGAAGGGTTGTGTTTTATCTCCTTCCAGTGTGACCTGTTGTTTTTGAATTTATGAATGACTCATGAGCCTCTTGAGTACTGTGGTTCTCTTAGCTCGAATGGCACAGGATTGGCCTGGAGCACTGAAGTGCGAGACCTGGCTTTGTTAGGCTTGTTGGGTAAGCAGGTTTTTACATGCTTACCATCTAAGTTGGTCCAGGGTAGAGCAGTTGTCTGTTTGGGTACTACAGCATTCTCTAAACCAGCTAGGTTTTCCAACGGGAACCACACAGCAGTTCATGCTACTTGGAAAGCTCCTGGCTCCTTGTGGAGGAGGTCGGGTGGGATGAGTTTAGGCAGCAGTGCAGACAGCTGCTCGTCCACTGTGGGAAGACAGGCTTCGCTGAAACACATCTTGTGTTGCTGTTTGGGTTCTCTGGCATCCATGTTAGGTTTCCAGGAGATGCTAGACCTCACAGGCATCCCTGCAACAGATTTGTGGCTGAGAGTGTGGAGAGAGTAATAGAATATTTTGGGTTGGAAGGGATAGTCCAATGCACGTGCAGTGAGCAGGGACATCTTCAACCAGATCAGGTTGCTCAGAGCCCCGTCCAGCCTGACCTGGAATGTTTCCAGGGATGGGGCATCTACCACCTCCCTAAACAACCTGTGCCGCGTTTCACCACTCTCATTGTAAAAAGTGTCTTCCTTTTATCTAGTCTAAATCTCCGTTCCTATAGTTTAAAACCATCACGCCTTGTCCTGTCATAACAGACCCTGCTAAAAGGACTCTCCACATCATAACAGAGGATCTTTAAAACATCTTTTCTTCATTCAGGTTTGAATTGAGTAAGGGTTCCTTTTAATTTAATGCGTGAAGCTCATTGACATATTCAGGATCTTCACTGTAGAGCTGAGCTTTGTCCCACTGAAAGCCTCTTAGGGTAGGAGCCTCTTTGTTGTTATAGAAAACCTAGCGCAGTGTACTGCTGACTTCAGGTTATCATAAATCACTGTGTAAGGTGTAAAGGATGCGTTGGCCTCATAACTGACCCTGAGTACAGCTGGAGGTTGGACCAGATGTCCTTTCCATGAATTAATGTGAATTAACCTGTGATCCTCATAATAACACATCTTAATACAAGAAAAAAGCTGCATTGGGTTTCAACTTCCATAGGGTGGTCTTGATTTAAGTATCACTAAATTTCTAAATATGTGCTATTATCTGTCAGTCATGGGTTTGTCCCTCTGTTGTAGCTTTCTTGCACCAAAATGTTACTGCTCTCTCCCTTTGCAGCCTTTTTTCTTTTTTTAACTTTTCTTGTGCGAATATTGCTTTTTGAATAAGCGTGGTTGGTTGCATGGAAACAGACTGCTGTGTTACCCTGCAGCAAAAGCTGTGGCATCGTTTTAGATGAACCGAGGGGAGGAAAAGGGAAATGTTATGATTCTGACCTTTCGCTTTCCTTGTTTGGCTCCCTCCTACCGTATCTAACCCATGCTGCACTGACAAATACCGCATCTGTCTTGACAGGCGAGCTCACAAATAACCATTCATTCATAACTGGGAGCTGCTGTAAAACTCCTTGTGGGTTGCTTAATCTGACAGTTGTGCATTTCAGCAGAGACTTTGAAGAAAAGCCTTTGCAGAATGACCATAAGTTCAGTCTGACTTTGTGAAAACTAAGAGGTCTTGTGTGAAAAAGGACACTGCGCTTAAGTATGTGTGTGCATGTGCATGCGTGCACACATGTGCGTGTGTATATTTAAGAGCATTAAAACATCTGTTGTTGCCAAAGTCCAAATTGGAATGTTCTGGGAAAGATAATTTAATTTTTAGCTTCTGGATTCAGCGACGGTAATTTCAACACTTCCTGGGGAGAGTCTATCAGTGGTTATATGCATCAAATGCAGCAGTAAATCTGTCATTCTTTCCATTTCAGGTTTTCAGGCTTACAACTTCGTTATTTTTCCCGTTTGTCTGGTGTTAGTATCCAATGTTTTCCCTGGCTTCATCTCTTTTAGACTCTCGCCTTGAATTTTAAAAGGCGAGCTAAGCCTGTTGAAGTTCCTTCTCTTACTTGTTTTTGTTTACGAATAGCATTTGCAATTCAGCAGCTACCTCAGCTGACAAAGGGATGGTAAGCACCTTTACTGTAGTGATGACTGAAAGATAAGAATCAGAACATGTTGGTTTTCATTCCCTGGGCTGGAAAAAAGACACAACCCACAAAAACCCCCCAGCCCTCTGGGTGGACTTATTACTCGGGCGGCTGAAACACTAACAGATCTTAGCAGCACTAACTCTTTGAAGTGGTCAGAGAGTACCTGGCAACTCCGTACTTGATGAAGGCTTCTCTGCAATAATACCTTTTAATCCTGAGCTCACAGTTGTGTTCACAGATGATCTCCAGTACACAAAATTGAACAGAGAGTAGTCCTTGCTTAATTGAGGGTTTTTTACATGTATTGTCCGACATGTATAAAATGACTTTTTTAGGGCTTTAGGGAAACAGTCCTGAAGATCTTCTCTAGGACTGCCAAGGTGTATGCTAGGAAGAACACCACCTGCAGAACTTTCCATCTTCCGAGTGATGTGTAAAAACAAAGCAGCAAATACGCCCTCTTCAGATGCAGCAGCCGGTTGAAATAACAGCAGAAGTGGCTGGCAGGCACACTGTGGTCAGGGTCTGTCCTTCACCAGAGCCTGTGGCAGGCTGATGCTCCTTGTCCCACCTCTGCTTGGTCCCAGTTGTGGCCCAGAGACATGTCTTTGCTCACCCGTGAATGTGGTGGTGGAGAGGCAGCTCTGCCTTTTGTGTCACAGTCCCTGGCCTTCATGCTTTGAGGGTCTGATGGAGGAGTCAACCCAGTTGACTGGGTAATACCGAACCAGAGCACTTAATGAACACCTAGTTAGCAAAATTTATGGATACCTGGGGCCAGGTCCACTGACACACGCGATACTGGCAGTTCGTTTCTTCCTCCAAATGCCTACAGGGGATATAGGGGATGTTTGCCCTCGGAGATGGATAAGTGATATATTGTGTTTTCCAACATGATAGGACATTTTAAACTGCCTGGAGATGTGTTGGATCTATGCAGATCCTCGGTGTTTGCATTCTCACCCAGTCTCTGAGAGATACAGGCCAGTTTTCTTGGCTGTTGTAGTTGGCTCTGGGCCTCCCTGGCAGAGCAAGGGCTGTATATTTCTTGTGCCAATCACTACTCTATACCCAAATTTTTCCTGATGCACACTTTGGAAGTGAAGTAGGCACGTTTCAACATTGAGGTACACCGAAAGATTCCTGTACATTTCATTTCTCGTGCTTGTTTCGCGTTTACCTAGCGTATAACGGCAGGCTATTGCAGCAGACATATATGTATCTTTTAAGTTTGTGAGTGAAGAATAAGTTCCAGCTTTCTTGAAAAATAAATCTGCTGTTCTGATCTGGTGGTATGATAGGAACTGAGAAGCTCCGTGCCAGGATATACAGTTTGAAAAACAAGGGAGCTAAGCGAGCAGCTTCATCCCAGGTAGGATGGACTCACAACAGAACCTTGGGGGTCTGAGCTTTCTCTCCTTTAAATCTGTATTCCCCCATCCCAACTTGCGTTTCTCCCTGATGCTAGGAGCCATGTGTTTGGAAATGTCACATTCCCCTTACTAATCAGGGGAGAGAAGAGCCCCAAAAGGATCTTGAGAAAGAGATCTTTATAAAGGTGGCCAGCGACTGAATTACAACAATATCATGTGTTTGAAGGAACTTACCTCCTTCCAAGTTGGAGTCCTATTATTTACCCACTTTATTGGGAGACTTAATTTTCTCTGGCTGGAAGTGTATTTGTTGAGGTAGAGTCTGGAAAGGAATCCGCCTCATGCACACTTGCCACAAGGCCAGCTATACATATGATACAGTCAGACCTTTCCATTTCTCTGCCTTTTGAGAGTACGTTCCCCAGATTAAGGGCCCTGGTCCAAAGCCTGCTGAAAACACTGGAAGTCTTTCCATTGACTACAAAAATTTTTGGATCAGGTATTAAGTACCATTCCTTTGTTTCAGGGAACAGCCACATCTTCAAGATAAATTGGGAGGTATTACTATAATGTGGTGCTTTCCCTTTTATTTGAATTGCCATGGGCGATGTTCTTCTGCATAAGGCTTTGCAAGAACAAAAAAAGAAAACCCCAAAGAATCACTTTTAAAAATAAACACCTTATTGATAGAAGCATTTGATTTCAGATGTCATCTGGGAACAGCATATAGCAGCAATATGGCAAGAATTGCAGAATGCAGAGAAGGAGGCGTGAGTTCATGTCTTGTACTTCTTAGGTATTCCACACCTCCCCCTGTCTAAAATAAATGACCATCTGACTACAAAGGTCTTGGCAAATAAACATGCCATAATACACCTCTGTCGTCTTCCCTACAGCTAGTTCTTGTCTAGAAGCTCATCACTCCACATCTAGAGGCTTCTTAGAAACACGGGCAAAATCAGACCTCAGCACCGAGAGCAGGGCAGAATCTAAAGGCTGTGAATAAGAATGTGGCAAATCCCTGTGCGATGCTCTGTAAAGAAAGGACAGGGCTGAGCCAACAAGGTGGTTTTATGTTATCAATAAAATTGTGAAGAGTCAGTTCTGAATAGAGCTGGAGCCAGGAGAACAACTTCTGAAAATCAGTTTGCTGTGTGATATATGCTGAGTTTACAAGCTCGAAAGCCAAATAGTTTGGGAACAGGAGCTGTGCTTAAAGCATGAAGACGCATGTGGTTTTACATAAAGCCTGTCTGACTCGATATGTCTCAAAGTGACTCACGAAAGAACAAGTTAACTTTTGAGGTACGTTTTTTGCATGGGTGAAAAGTTGGAGCGATTTAATTTGAGTCAGTAAAGCCGCTCCAGATTTTTCCTTGTGGTGTTGAAACTGGAGTCTGTGCAGTGATTGTTCAGGCAAGCAGAACAGTCGTTGTGGCTGGGGTTTTAAGCAGCACCTGAAGGAGTGGTTCCTTTGTAGCCTCTGAGAATCCCAGCCTTTTATTCAGGTGAAGCTTGAGGCAGGTAAATCTGTTTTGCTGATGAGGAATGTATCAAATGCTGTTCTGTATCATGTTTGTAGTACTGCTGTATGCTTTGCAAAGCCTGGGAGGACTCAACATCCACCACAGGTTGATGGGGTTTTGTTTGTTTGTTTTTTAAAAAAAAAAAAGAAAAAGAAAAAAGCTTGGTTTGTATTTCATCTGTGTGTTACTTCCAGTATCCTGCTGGGATGAGATTTTGATCCCAGGCCATTTAATGAAGGATATAAAACCAAAGGCCTTGGTTCTTGTCTAATCTAAGGCAATATTACAATGTCAGAGGGTATAAAGAGCTTTAGTGTAACAACAGCCAGACTTCTGGTTTCTGATTGAACATGAATGTTGCCCTACAACAGAAGGAGATGCTCATCTCAGCAGGGATGAGATGTTCTTCTTGGGGTATAATGTTCCAGGTCTGTTCACACTCATAGCTAATGACTAATTGATACTGTACTTTAGAAAGGACGAGGCTGATGTTTTAGGAGGCGTTGAGTTATGGTGGACTGGACACTTACAGATTAAAAAAGATGGAAGCCATCATGATGGTCTTCTGATCTCCCTGCCGGCATTTTGCAGGCCATTGGGTTTTGCTTAATCAATTCCTTTTTGAAAGGGAGTTCACACCATGCTTGGTAAATTATTCCAGTGATTTATTACACTCAGCAGAAGCAAGGATCTTCATGATTTAAGTCGTTTTGCTCCAAGTTCTAGCATCTCAATCTGGTTTAAACCTTCACTTGCTGTCTCGAAGGCCTGATACCAGCTTTGCGGGCATTGTGTAGGCACCTGCAGGAGAAGGAGGTTTTGCAGACAGGAACTGATCTGGCTGCGAGGAAGCTGGTGTGGCTGCTGGAAGATCCTGCAGTGAGGCAGCCAGGAGCTCAGCATGGGCCGCTTTACCCAACCTGATCATGTTTCAGATCCATAGGCTGAGATGGAGCCGCAGTTCTTCTATGCTTAGTACGCTTGGCTCCTTGAGCTCCTTTCCCAGCCTTTTCAGTTATTCCCACGGTTTCCCTCCGAAATTCCTCTGCTTTATTCATATACCGCTGACATGGCGGAGAACAGCTTTGGACACAGTATTGGAACAGTGGCTGTGCCGTTATCAAGTGCAGGCGTGTTGCAGACTCTGCTCTGATTCAGAATTACACAGGTTATGCAGCTAATTTCAGCAGTAACTTTGCCAGGAGCTCTACAGGGAAACTAAAAATTTGCAGTTGGGTAGTCGGGTCCCCTCTTCTTCCCAAGTCCTTTTCTGAGGTGCTGACTCTCAGGATGAAGTCCTCTACTCGTGGTATGGTCTAGTTTCTGTCCTAGAGCTGTACTTTTGTATTGATTCTACTGACATTTATATCTTGGTAATTCAAGATTCAAGTAACGCTATTTGTGATGCATGTTCTGTATTATTTGCCTCGTCCGTATCATTATTTCAACTGCACTTGGTTAATAATGCTTTAGTTTCCTTCCAGGTGGTGCAGAATAGTATCAGATAGCATTAGGCAATCAACTGAGCCTTATGGGACCTTGTTAGAAGCTTGTGTCTCGGTGGCATTTTGACGCCTACCATTGTATTTTGAGTCTCATAAAACCGCAAGGCTTTGTTTCATTTACTGCCTGGCCACGTTGTTGGTGTTCCTGTTTCCTAATGAAATCATTAATGCAGCACCAGCCTAAATGTCTTGCAGCTACCCAAGTACGTTACACCAAAGCGGTTCTCTCACCAGCAGGACTACTGGTCTCACTCACCAAGATCCTGGACCGGTGGGTCTGTTTGTCTTGAGCCGATGTTGCTTATACTCCCGTGGCTCCTCTGAGCTAATTCTCATTTCTGCACTTTCGTATTTTTTCTGGGATGAATATAAGGCTGACTTTATATGTGAGATAGTATGGATTGCCCTGTTTAGGACTGTAAATAAGCAAGTATGTTCTACCTCAAATCCTTAAGATATTTTTCAATGTTTATTGATTTATTGAAAGCCATTTTTAATAATTTACATAGCTCCTTGGGCAACTCTTTAGAAAGTCTTTATGCATGTTATCTGGGCTTGCTTCTTGTACAGTGATGGTTGTAGTAGTTATTGTTTTAAGACCTTTTGAGTTGCTGCTGGCATGAAAAAATATAATCTTTTCATCTTATGATTGCCTGGCTTTTTTATCTACAGAAGTATATATTTCTGTATTATTATTTCAACAGGTTTTATCTTGTAATGGATGACTATCATTGTTAAGCTTCCTTAGTACTTAAGTAAATTCCATCTTTAAGCTTCTTGGCTGTGAAGCTGCTACACCCTTTTGATTTTTCTCATCTGTTATCTGCAGTTCCTATTTTCTGATGCATAGCAGTCCTCAACAGCTATTACTTTTACTTTTGTTTATAATACATGGTTTCATTTTTAATTTTATCTTTTCATGGTTGCATTCAGTTTCTGTCACAGACAGTTTCCTGACCTGAGTGGTCTTATTTGTTGATTGTGGAACTGTGTCATTTCTACCTGTCAGGCAAACTAGGCATCCTTTCCAGTTTTCTCTGTAAACGCTTCTCTCCAGTCGATTCAGGTCGTTACATGACTGTCTCCTTCATAATGTTAAACCTGAATGCATGCAGTTCTTTGGGACTTCCTGATTTTGTGCAGAACAGGAGATGATCGCTTCTGCCTAAGCTATGAACCTTTCCTGTTACATTTGGGTAACCAAAGCACCTCAGTTCCATCTTCAAAGTAAACTGATACCTACATCTGGCTGCTTTAACATGCTTAATTGTTGAAGTGCCAGGGCCCTCAAATAAGGGGTCTCTAGAGACCAGCTGAGCAGAGTTAGCATATCTCAGCAGGATCCAGGTTGTCATGCCGCGCCTTTATGAGTTATTTGCCCTTGTGCTGGCAGGAGTGGTGCCACCCACAGATCCTGACTACAGACGAGGGAGTAGGTGGTGATGTGTTATCTAGTGCTCATACAGTTGGCAACTTCTCCCTCAGAAAAGCAAGGGTCCAGACAGTCCAACTGTGAGCTTAGTTCTGTTGCCAGAAACTTTGGAAGGCAAATAATGGTTTTGTGTTTATTTTCCACATTCAATAGCACAAGACATGGGAGACCTCCAAGTCACTGAATCACTGGGTGACTCCATCTTGCAAAACAGATAGTGGAGGTGTTCTTCCTACCCCACCTAGAGGTCTGACCCCTTAACCCACAAAGAAATTTCACTTCTGTTAAAAACAGTGCAGACAGCATGATGAATCATAATTTATCCAAGTAACTAGGATTTAGCAAAAGGACCTTAGAATTAGGACTGTCATTGAGACCATCCTCTTGACACTAAACTGGAGCAAACTGTAACGGGTGTCTTCAAGGAGCAATCTGTTTGTGACAAGTTACTGTGTAAAAGAGATACTCGACATTAATCCTCTCTCTGATAGCCATGATTTGGTAGCGTGCTTTGGTCTAGTTACACAGGAAGCTCTGCAGATGAGCTCCTCCAAGCTTTGTTGTGCTCTTTGTTCTGCAGCTCTTTGTCCTTCCATGTCCATCTCCATAGTGAGAGATGAAGTCAGTGAACAAGCACAACTCCCGTGCAGTCCATGAAGGGTTTTAGGGGTCTTCAGAAATGAGCTGCCTGAGAGCTTCCTAGGCCAGTTGGGGTGAAAAGTAGAGGAAGGAGTTGAAAGCTGAGCACCTCCACGTGAGCAGGCAGGTGTGTGTTTCCTGCATGCAGGCAGCTAGTGGCACCAGCTACTGCTGGCTGGAGAGTTTTCCTTAAGAGAGATTTACAGTCTCTGTGCTCTTCTGTTCCTGATTTACGCTCAACCTGGGTGCAGTCATTTTAATTGTAATTCCTGTGATGAAGCAGGAAAGATTGCACAATTTCAGTGTGGTTAAAAACTTTCACTTCACTCTGTCTCTAACATTTATCTATTACCCACTGTCTTTATCTTAATCATTTAAAGATGTGTTGCCTGTGCTCTCAGTCTGTGAATCTTGACTTCTCTGCAATACAGAAAAATGAAGTTGTCTTTTTCCTTTCCTTCTCTGTTACACTTTTACTTCTTCTGTAATTCCTTTTTCTTCTTCTTTTTTTTTTTTTCCCCCCAGAGTGAAAGGGTTGGACAGTCCAACCTGCTTTTCTTGAAAATTACTTGCTTTCATTTCCTCCTCCAGCCAGCGAATAGTTTGGAAAGGCTGTTCTCTGGACCCTTGGCCGAGCAGGAGAAGGCAGCCAGCTGCGCCACTTGCCAGGGGAACAGGAGCGCTTCCTGGCAGAGGTGGGGCGGGAGGAACAGAGCCTGTGCCGTGGGACTTGCTCTCGTCTCCTCCACTCCCTGCAAGGCACTCCTGAAATTTCCTGACCGCTTTTAAATCTGCCAGTTAGAATAGCTGAGCAGTGAGGCCCACTCGTTTAAAAAAAAAAAAAAAAGGCAGCAGGAGAGAGTAACTTGCTCTTATAAATAGCAATAGATTAAAAATACTAATCTTGGCTGGGCAATCCAGCACCAGGTTTCTCTGTGTGCGGTTTTGAATACCCAGTGAGGGAAGATGGGTACTCCCATGTGCCTGGTCACCATCACAATCACCTTGTATGAATCTCCTTTTCCTGTAATCATCCACATATGATTCTTCTGTTAAGAATATGGTCTAGGTCTGTGGTTTATGCTTTACAGTTATATTTAGCGTGTTTAAAGTTGGATGCACACTCTGAAGTTCTGATTTCTATATCTGTTTTGTTTCGTTGGGGGTTTTTTTCCATTTTCAAAGTTCTGGGTACGTTTAGATTTGTGGGTTTGGTTTTGGAGCCCTGAGCATTTCAGAGTACCTGAGCTAGGATGAAGTGTTGGGCAGGAGGATTGCTTCAGCATGGCATTCTGGCTTTGGGGAAGCTGCAGTCAAGGTGCTGTCAGCAATGCTGCAGATGCTTCATGGAGTATTGTTTGAAATTAAATCCTGCAGATTTCATGGTAAAACCTAATTAAACGCAATTCCTTGTTCTCCATTGTTGGGGCCTTTATCAGAAATAGAGAAGTGAGAATTCCCATCTAAGCCTCCAAAAAGAAGTTTGGAAGCATCTATTCTCTTTCATGGTTTCATCACAGATGTGTTTCAGAAGAGGTCCCCATGTGAAAATGACTCCCAAGGAGAAGGCTTTCTATTATTTTCATCCAAGTCTGACATGCCTAAATCTGTTGTTGTTCTCTTGTCTTCTTCCTAAGACACTTCAGAGATATCTGGAGATGCCTTGGATTCTCATGCTGCCTTCGTAAGTGATGCATTTCTCTGTATCTGTACTGGTTCAGCTTTTACCATGAACCTCGAGTGAAGTCAGCAGTGTGAGGTTCCTTGCTTGACCTAAAGTCATAACTGACAGAAGGTGACAAACGGTAACTCACCTGCAGAGCTGATTGTTGCATCAACAGTGATGGCAAACCTCTAAGCTGTATGAAGCCTCAGTGTCATGAAGAAACTTCTCTGATCCTCTCATGCAGTTTTCCAAGGCAGAAAAAACAATTTGACTTATGGAAGAGGATTTGTTTTATCTGCTTTTGTGGAAGTCCGGGTATGGTGAGATGAGCTTTACAAACTTATAGTTTGGATTGTTGCAATTCATGCTTCTCAGGTTGGATGCATAAATTGCCGCTGGCTGACTTGGCTAGAAGTGGGCAGTACCATCAAAAGCAAACACATCACATGTGCTGCACAAACGGCGTTTGCTCCTTCAGAGACTTTCTGATCAGAATTCGTGTTTCGGGCTGGAGGCTGGGAACCCCGTAAGAGCCTGGAATCCTTCTGCCTTAGAAACTTCATTAACCTTAAGTAAATACCAAAATATCTTTTGGCTCTATAAAGCAGTGGTACTGGTTCTGGGTACTGATAGCTAAGCAGGTAGGCATGAGCATTTTTGTTGTAGTTCAACATCGCTGGCAGCTGTTCTGTGTTGTTTATAAATTTTTTATCACTTCTGATAAGGAACTTAAAACCTTTATTGATGACACACACACACACACAAACAAAAAAAAAATCCAGGAGAAAGCAGTTTTGTCTACTGTGCTGGAAAAATTGAAAAAAGAGAAAGAAGTTCACACTGGATACTCTTTTTAAAATTTTTTTCCCTCCCTTCATCTTATTGAGAGGTGTTAAGTAAAACATCTATGGGTAGGAACAGTCCAGCTGGGGAGGCTGTAACTGCCCGTGTGTAGTGAGTCAGGGCTCTCCACAGCTCCTGTAACAGAGATCCTTTTCTTTGCTCCCATTCTGGTCCTGCTAGTGCATCAGCCAGCTTTCACCCCATCTTGCAGCTGCTGACAGAGAGGTTTTCTGATGTGTGGAGCCAAGGGCCAACCACAATTTGTCCATGTATTTACAGGGTTCATTTCACTCCAATAGAAGCACAGCCAAATATTTCGTGATAGAAACATGCTGCATCCATCTAACAACACTATCCAGTTGAGGCAAAGTGAAGAATGCAGTAATACTTGTGTTACAGTAGTTGCTCAAGCCCCAGTGAGAGATCAGGACCTGTTGCGTGAGGCGCTGTTCATTTCGCGGTACTTTTTCCAGCCCTGCAGACCTTCCCATCTAAACTGACAAGTCAGATAATGATACTCCATGGTATAATCAGTTACGCTGCAAAAGGCATGTGTGCTCGAAACCAGAGCTTAATGTGATCTTAAATATTTCTTCATGCAGTGGTGTTTGTCATCTCGCGGCTGTGCTGTCCGGCATGCTTATCTAGAAGGTGACTGTGCATGAGAAATGGAGTAACTTCATGTGTCATTCAGTGCTACTGGTGGGTTTTGTTTTGTTTTGGTTTTTTTTTCAGGGCCAGACATTAATCTTGGCTTTACGGCCCCAATAACTATTATTTCTCATCATCAGCATGGTGAGTCTGAAAAGCGAAATTAGAGTCAAGAGGGTATTTTCCCAGAAGATTATGAGTTATAATGGAGGTCAAACTTTTGGCTTCAGCTATTGGACTGTTTCGCTTTAAACTTGAAATGCACATCAGCGAAAGCAGCAAGTTCAAAGTTTAGCATGAAATAATGCCAAAGACTAAGGGAAAAAAAGCCTATCATAGTAATTTACTAAAGCTTTGCCATCACTCTTCACACGGAATATAACTATTCAAGCACTGTAACGAGCAATCCCAAGACAGTGAATCACCATTGGAGGAAAACACTGTACAACATAAGCATCCTAGTTTGGGGAATTCAAGACCAGGGGATGGAGTATCAGCATTACAATTATTTACTGTGTTGTTTTAAGCATGAACTTGATATTAATACCACAGAGAATTTGCTCATTATATTTGCATTATTATGCATTTCAAATATCCTGGTATAAATTCCTTTAACACAAGGCTTATCTCTTTAACTGAAGGAGCTGTTATAGTTTATTACTTAGTTGCAGCAGACTTCAAAGTGCAGAATGCTTCGACAAAATGTCAGATTTTTGAGTTAATCTGTTTGTATGTCTGTAATTAATAGCGTGGAGAAATCATTACCACAGGGAGGGTTTTAGAAGCCCGTCGCTCACTGGCTACAGTGGGAGCTTTCTGTGCATGGCAGCTTCATCTCTGTGCCTGGAGGGCAGCTCTGTTGATGTTCATGGAGTTCAGGTATTGATCTGCACCCTTTGGGTTCTACCTAATGACACACATTCCAGAATTACTTCTGTATAAATATATCTGACACATATAGGTATCTGCCGATGTAGTCATAAATCTTGAGCTGTTTGCCAACAGTTATCGCAGAAGAAGGACGGAGCTGGAGGGACTTCAGGAGGCTGCTCCATTGGATTAGAAGAGGGTGTAGACTGTAGCCGTGATACTCCAGATAGGTGTTTGTGTAACCTTTTCTTAAAGGCTTCCAGTCACCACCACAGCCTCCCTGTGCAACCTGTTATGGTGCATCATCATTACCCGTGATGTCTAAAGGGTTTTGTGAGACCTAGCAGAAACCTTCCTTGCTACAGCTCAGAACCACTCATTAGTTATCCACCACAAACATGAAAAATGGATGATTCCCCTGCTTTTTGTGGCAGTTGTTTTCATACCCGAAGGCTGTTCTTGTACAACACCTTCAGTAGTCTTTTTTGGTTGAGAAACCCAGATTTGCTCATCAATCTGTGTTCTATAGCTCTGCAGTAATCTCATTCCTCTGCAGCACCTAGTGGGGTAGATGCTCCTATTTTAACTAGGAACCACTGTTTATTGCTTTCTCAGGGCAGTTTTCCAGTCTTGCAACCTACTTACTGTATTTTTTTGTCTAGACCATATCCCCCTCATTTGCTAATGGGCGTGTCAGTGCCCAAACTTACTGATGTCAAGATAAATGTCATCTGTGGTTTCTCCTCTATTTGCAAAGCTTGTTATCCCGTCCTGAAGGCACTTGAGGTTGTTTGGACACTAATTGCTTCTGACAAGTCCATGTGAGCTGTTACTCAACTACTTGTTTTCTTCCAGGTGCTAACAAATAGTTTCTTTGAAGATTTTTCCACTCTTGTTCTGTCTTTAATTCCTCAGTACTACTTAATCCCCTCACCACCACTACCCCCTTCTTTTTTTTTTTTTTCTTTAATAGCATAGGTTGCTCTGTTCCAACCTTCTGGCACCATGCTCTTGGCACTCTATTTAAAACTATATTTTCTTATATTTAAGTGTATTTGCTACTAGAAGCAGTAGGAACTGGTAAAGGAGATAAGGAGTGATGTATTAATTTGTGGCAGATATTTTCAAAAGTTAAGTGTAGAAAAACATGCGAGTGTCAACACGGTTTGCGTCCAAGGCTGTGCATTAGACCTGCATTGCTTGCGTAAGAAAGGTACAGGAAGGCAGGGAGGGGCTGAATGCACCTTTCTCTGTGTCTCTGCCTCTAATCATGGTCTATGTCTGGGGTTTTTTGTTTTGTGCTGTGGCTCTTGTTCACCAACTGGTCAATTATTTGGTTTGTAGCTTGTTATGTACTTGGAGAATGAGACTGACCTTGGGAATCCCTTCTGTCAAAACAAATTGCAAACAGTGAACTGAGTTGCTGGCTGTGTGTGAAAGTTACTTGCCAAATTTGAACAGTGTCACGATCATACCTTTTTGTGTTTTAAAACTCAATTTGAGGCATGACGAGGAGCATTCGGTAGTATCTTTTACTAAGGGGTCTCCATAGATGCCTACAGGAGACCATCAAATGAGAAGAACAGAGTTCAGTCTGACCCTCCCCATCTTGCATTATTGTTGATCCTTTTTTTTCAGAAGAAAGTAGGATTTGATGCCCCGTCAAAAATTGGAAACTATGAAAAGAATGGAGAAATAACTTTGAAGCATTTTCTCTCAGCCTCTATTTTGAAATATTCAAATGAGTTAAGTAGTAACTTTTTCATACTCTTTTCAAGAAATGGAAACAAAGTCATATCATCTTTCTGACTGAGCACACAACACTGGAGAGGTTTGCTGTTCCAGAACATGCAATTGATACTTAGGAGAAGCACAATATCCCGAGTTCTTTGGCCTTTGTTTCTTTGGACAGGGACTTCTCGAGTTTCATACCAGCACAGTACCTGGCCCGGGTCTCTAGGACAGTAGTGCTTTGTCATCTCCGATTAGTGATTTCTGGGCATCATCTTTTCTAGTGGCTTGTATTTGATCCCATGGATTATGTTACTTTACACATGAGCTCGTCTTTTTACCTTCCCTCTCTATTTCCTTTTGCTTCAAGTCTCAGCGGCTCCCTTGATGTGCCCAGGTGTCTTTAGCTGGCAAGGGAGAAGTGGCTGTTACCTGTTTGCTGTTCTCCAGGCAAGCAGTGCCACAGTTTAACTGGAGATGTGGTTTATCAAAAGTAGGTGCTGTTCACCTAATTGTTGGATTAGCACTTTGGTAACTTGTTTTCAGAATGAACTATATGTTTATGAGTTGGATCCTTAGCTGCCAAAACTTCAAGCAGTTGTGTCCACTGCAGGGAGAACTGCTCTGTTTTGTTGAGCTGAAAGCACAATCGGCTTCTGACATGCTTGTACTGTATTTCTTCTAGTTCATTTATGAAGTCAATGGCAAAGTTTTAATTTTTATAAGTCACAAATCTGGAGAGTACATGCACCATACTTAATCTCTCCCAACCTTGGTGTTTCTATGTGAGAAGTCACTGATTACTCCTTCCTTTAGACAGTACAGTTAAGAACTCCGCTATATATCTGGTGGGCGAGAAGATGAAGTTACAAAGTCTGTTTCCCAGTGTTGCTTGCATGTCCATTTTTTTCATTTAGTCTGCTTCTGAAGGCCAAGTGTAAAAGGTTAGAGAAATTGCCATTTGCATGACTCTTAGAGGCCAGCTGGGTTATTGGTTTAAGATAGACACTTCACTGCCAGCTACAGTTAGGTGAAACATGGAACCACATCAAACCAAATAGAAAACTGCAGTGAATATCACAGTCTAAAAAGATGTTAATTTTTTTTTTTGGGGGGGGGAGTGGGGATTCGGGGGTGGTGTTCAATTCTTCACTTTATTCTTCCTAGTCTACTCTAGTTGTCTTCCCAATTGTTATCATCCTAAGGCCAAAGTAACGCAGCAGTTCCATAGCTTCTCTTAGCGAGCAAGGTGGACTCCAAAGCAATGGTATTACTGGCCTAAAAATTGCAGTCACTTTTTGATCTCTACATGCTTTAGATGTCTCTGCATGGTTGAGGGTTTTACCCATTCCATTTCTTTTCATACAGGTATTCAGTTTTTATTGTCTTTCATGAGACTCTGGAGCCTCTAGATCTTGCTTAGCTCCTCCTTTTCTCCATTTTGTCACTCTCCTAATGAAAAAAGATGTCCAGCACTGAAAGGAAATTTTCTTGTGTTAATTTTGGTAGTAAAAGACTTAATTTCACCCTTCTTTGCAGTCTGAGAGCACATTATTTTTGCTATAGTGATGCAGTGAGAACTCACTTAACTGCCCTAGTCTATCAACCCTCGTCTCGCCGTGTCCTTACAGTTGAACCAGGTTTTTTTAATTTTTCAGTTATTTCAATATTTGCAGTTACTTCTTATTATGGTTTTGTGCATTCTAGGTTCCAGTAATGCTTTGTGTATGTAAAATAACCTATTGTGTAAATTTGAAAACGGCAAATATTTGTTCTTCGTTACTTGGCCTGACTGTAGGGCGGTTAGCTGGCGTCCCATCCTTCTCATTTGAACGTGTGATCCTGTAGTGTTGTGGTATCTGCGTGTCAAATACAGAAAGGCAGGAAAAAGACGTCACCTCCTCATGATAGACAGTATTTGTGTGTGCGTTTTGAAGACACCTTCACTGGCAATTCTCAAGTGCCACTTCTGAAATGTGGAGCTTTTCCTTTTGGTAGTAGGTCAGCGTTGGGTTGGGTAGAGCTAGAATAGTCCTGAAGCGTACTGTGTTTTGTGTAAATAAGTACAATATTTCACTGTCACTTGTTCTTTTGTATCAGGGTTTAGAAGGACTCTGCTTCCACAGTATGCACCCAGTACTTCCAGCAAAGCACCCAGCTCAACAGCAAACTCTCTGGACAGTTCCCTGTTTCACAACCTGCTCTCCACTGTGATGTTCCCTCTGAATATGGTTCTTAGGAAGCTTAAGTATCCTGAGTAATTCGTGCCAGTGTCATACAACTAAAGCAGTAAAGACTGTTTCTTGAGCCCAGCTTCTGTAGGCGCAGGTCAGCTGAATACCTGCAGAGCCCCACCAGTAGGAGATATGACTAACAGTGTATGTAGAGCAGAAAATTAAAAACTTGCTGCGAAGAGCCGCTGTAGTTTTCATGCTCCTTTGAACTAATATGTTTTCACATCATTCTTTAGGTTATTCTGAGAAGCCACTGGTGCATTCCTAGTCTGTTTTCATCTTTAGGAAATGCAGACTCTGTAATTGCTGTCCATATTCATTATCACAGCCATGGTGGTGTATGATGCAATCTGTGGAGCTCTTTCACTGAATATGATCTCTGTCTGGAGTCTGCGTTAGTTTTGGATCATTCTGAATCAGAAATGGTCAGAACATCTTTTTCTAATATTTAGTTGGATATCATCTTGTTAGTCTGAAATATATATTCTTTTGTGTTTTTGGTTTCTTCACGTGCATATATGTGTGCATGTGTGTGTTTGCATGCCTCCTTCTCTAGCAAATTTTGTCTCCGACATTTAGGTGTCCCCAAAAAGCAGAAAGTAAGTGACTTGCGAATAAGAAGCCAATTTTTTTTTCCCAATTATTGCAAAAATTGTAAAACAGATTGGGTGAAACTTCAGGTAGAGGTAAAGGGTTGAAATTAATTGAGCAAAAATAGCCAATAAAAGCAGCAAACAGGACAAAAAGTCATCTGTTGTTAAAGTTGGGTGTAGTTTCATTATCTTGGCGATACTGTGAACCCTCTTGTGGTGTGTGTGTCTAACCCTGTTGCTCAGGTGTGGAGCAGTCCTGCACCATGTTTTTTGTTATCACGATGTCTCCTTTGGTGTGTGATAAAACTCGCCAATAAAAAGGAATCAGAAGCTCAGTCTCGGTGATGTATATCTAAAAGCCAGTCCTCTGCAGATGAATCCAAAGCAGGTGGCCCCACTCGGAGTGGCTGTTATTTGTAGTGTCTTGGAGAAAGACATTCATCTTACACTTTGGAAAATCCAGCTGGATCCATCTAGCTGTTCTATGTGGACTCAGGAAATCTAGTCTAGCCTTGTAAACCTGAACGCTCGGCTATGAATAGCACAGACTAGAGCTGGGAGCCCACTATGGTATGAACTTGTGCCATTTTCTCCTATGTTAACCTGTCTCGAGGAGAGGACACACTACAAAATGACAGTCAAGTGTTTGTTATGCCCTGTGGTACCTTGTGTGTTGCGAAAAGCAAGTCCGTACCTGCAGCAGCAGCCTTCACAGTGAACCCTACCGTTCTCTGCTTGTTCTTATTCCCCAACTCTCCTCTCCTGTTCCAGACACTGGAAGGTTAATATAGAAAAAGTGCGTATATTGTAACAAAAAACTTAATCCTTTTTCAATCTGTATATGATTTTACTCCAGACAAGGCAGCTTCCCAGATTTACATTAACCAATATTTGGAAAGGGATGGCTTTAAAACTCTGAAAGCTGTCTAGGACCTCTTACTATGTTAGTCTGAAGCATTTCAGAAGAACAATCTTTTTCTCCTTTTTTGACAACTTCTTTTCTTCTTTTATTTCTTCTAAGAATACTGGAAGTAGCCAAGTTTTGTAATAGCAAGTATTAGAGCTTGAAAAGCTCAAACTCTTGACTATAGTTTTTTGGCAATACCTATTTATTTATTTAATTTTAAAATCGTATCACTCTTCTGGAGTGAGCTGGAGAGGCTCTCGCTTGCTCTCAAAAATGTTATTTACTCAGTTGCTTGGACCAGTAAAGATTGGAGACCACAATTTAGATCAGACTAGAAAATGGTGGTTTTGAATAAAAAGTAGACTGTTGGAACTCTTCTAGGCCTCGGTATCTAGAACATTTCTAAGATTGGGTTAAAAAAACGTTCAAATGGAACAACAGCTTCTGAGAAGCAGTGGTCTTCCCACATCTTGCGGGAAGTCAGAAGCCCTTGCATAAGCATCTGTGCTGAGTATTGATGCCGTTTCAGATTCAAACATTTTGGTTTTTTTTACTGTGTATTTTGAGAGGTAAAACCTGCATTTTGGTCCAGGGCAACGCAGTTCCACATCTGGTATCAACGAGGAAAGACGGAAGTGGAGCCGTTAGTTGACAATGTTCTGTGCCCTTCCTTGCTGGTGGCTGTAGCAGACCATGGCAAGATGCTGTCCTCTGCACACACAGCAATCTCTCTTTACCTGCCAGCGGAGTCTCGTTACCTGTGAGTAGTTTGGATGTCCAGGCTTAATGGTAAAAGGGTTCTTCAGCAGGTGGTTTAATGTAGGGTTTGGGTTTTGTTTTTTTTTCCCTTCGGTATCCTGTTTAACCTTACTGCAGCTGTCCTACAGGCATGTCATTGTAGAGCAGTCCTCATTCCTTAGCTTCAGCAGAGAAACACGCTGCTCATACATGAGAAGGAGAGTGGTCTTTCATGCTTCTGAGGATTAGGTTAGCAAGGCATGAACTTTCTGCCTCGAGGTATGTGAGGCCCATAATATAATCTACATAAAGCCTACATGTAGAATAGTAAAGTTGTATCTGAGGTAAACTTTATATCATTGAGTAAGTTATTATTAACACCTCTCAGAGGAAATACTGGATGCCCCTACTTTACGTATGTTGTGTAGATGTCTTAGTTGGGTCTTCTTTGCCGCTTTCACAGACACTACTAATTCAGCAGTGTTAGAGCTTCAGTCAGGTAAATCATTTAGGTAGACAGTTCTGTAATTCGTAGTACGAGGAAAACTCATGTACAATTAGTTACACATTTGGTAACAGTGCCATTGAGAAAGCTCTGAGATCACTGACTGCCCTGGGAGAAGGAGGAAGATAGGCTTATTTCTTACCCATATCTTGAATTCCACACACATGATTTTTCCCCATCCTGATCTATAAATGCTTCTTTGAACAAGTCAGTGCATCTTGGTTGAAGAAATCTACAATGTAGGCAGCTGTACCGTTCAGAGCTGAACACACATTGGTGTGTAGGCATGGCCAGCCATTGCGTTCACGTGGGCAAGAAGTTTTTAAGCTGAGAATCCTGTCTCTTCCTAACTCGTTGTGCTGGATGTGAAGCATCTAATCCATGGAGTTAAATTAGTAGGAGCAAACATGGAATTCAGAAGAGCTCTTCCAGCCTTAGGGGGTCTTGCAGTTCTGAACAGAGTGCTTGGAAGTTAACTGTTGTCAAGACTGAGCCTGTATGGACACAGCCCTAGGTTAGCAGGTGAGAAATGCTTGGAATTTTTCTTCCCAAGCCATGCTGTGTGGTGCCATTCAATAATGATTGATTATAAAGAGAACCTGATCCCTTATGACTCTGTTCTTGTTCTTCAATATCAGCAGTATCTTTTGCGTGTAAGGAAGAGGCCGGGAAAATGCATCTTCTTCTGCCTTCATAGCTGTGGAAGATAGATAGCTTTGAGCAGATGCCTTCAGTCTGGCTTCCCTAGTTCGTTCGGTGGCGAGGCTAATCACATGTAAGCAGGGCACTGGCCAAATGTGTACCAGACCCTCCATCCGGGAAAGGCCTTCAGCTGGCTCTCGGTGCTATTCTGTAAACCTTGTTACAGAATGTCAGAGGCTTGTATGCATTGGTCCTTGCTGTTGTGCAGGTGATAATGTCACAGGGAAGGACAGAGCATGGCAAACCAGCCTTTACTTTCTTTCTCGTCTTTCATTTATGAAGGATGATAACAAAACTGTAAACATGTATTCCAGGTGGAAAGGTTTATTCGAGACGCTGCGCTTTTCCGGGGCTCTAATAAGGCAAGTAGCACTTGTCTCTTCCCTTAGGAAGGCATTTCTCTTAACTGTGGTTTTGATTGGTAAACACTGTTTATACAGTCCTGGGATTTAATATCTTCATTTGAATTGCATAAAGCCGGTTGAATAGTGTTTGGCACTAGGCAACAATGTGCATACACTGAGATGCCAAGAAGAGACTCTGCTGAGCTCTAGATGCTTCGCATTCCAGACCTGTTACCTTCTAAGTGTAATATTTATTGGATTTCAGTCCAGCTGGAGATGAAGAGCAGGCCAGACCTGTGAAGGAGAGGAGAGTTAGGGAGATTTTAAGGAAGGAAAGCTTGAATGATCTGGTACAGCATGCTAAATTCATCCTGGGTAACTGACTTACATGAAGACATACAAAGAACAGTCACTTGTGGGTGGTTTATTCAGGCTAAAATCAGTGTGCATGGCAGTAACAGAAAAAGGAAGGAGGGAAAAAAAATGAAAGATCTACGCTAGGTGTGGATGAAAAGCCCTAAGCTTTTGTGTTTGCAAACGTGAATGGATTCTTAGAAGGCACAAGAGAGGTTTTAACACTTGCTGCTGTGCGCGCTTTGCTTTTGTAGCCAGATGGCTTTGTCTACTCAGAAGACTTCTCCTTTAGAGCAGATTGTAGTTCGTGATTCAGTCGGCGCTTGAAATCTTGTTTACAGACAGAGCTGGTAAAGGAGCAAATCCGAATGACTGAAACTCATAAACATTTTTAATCATCTGTGCAAATCATAAAATCCAAAGCCTGAGAAGAAATGAGGAAGCTTGTCGAAACCACCCTGATATTGCGTGTTTCAGTCCCATGTGAGAGCTGCTGGAGAATGATTTCAGATTCTTGTCCACCAAACCAAAATATCAGGGAGAAGCTGGATCGGGTTCAGTTGGACTTGATTGGATTATGCCTTCATGCTATTGTAGCCGAAGAAAATGCTGTGATTCCAAATGTGTAACAATAGTGCAAATTCCTTAATCCTATTTTCCATTCATTTATGTAGTAATTAGAACCATAGACCTGGAAACTGTTTTCACAGGCAACTTTCATTTGCAGATGCCTATTTAATTTCATGTATTTTATGACTGTATATTCAATTTCACTCTCTTGCCCTTCCAGAAGAGAGTGAAACTTGATGGTGTTACCTCCATTATCAATCTGTGCATTGGCTCAGTTTCTTAGAAGTTGTACATTATTTCACTGTGCTGAACGTGACAGTGTAACCGAGGGGGGCAGGGTTTATTTCATTTTGTTCTCCTTAGAGGGCACCACAAAATGCTGTAATGAAAGAATAATCGTAAGCTTAAGAGGAAGGAAAGTTTTAAGGGACTAATTGAAGAGGGGAAATGTCTGAGTGGTTTAAGGGAATGAAATGATGGGAGAGCTCCAAGTGAGATGAGGCAGCAAAAGTAAAAGAGCTACCACCAGCTGTGATGAATGATAGATGTGCTCTTAAAAACTGTGGTCATGGGGCTGCGTAAGTATGTAGATAGAGGGAAGAAAAGGATGGTTCACCGTTTGTTCAGGAGACGGCCGTTCAAAGGCACATCCCCTTAGGTGCAGTAGACTGTAGCCATAGGTAACAGGCAGTACTTTGTGCTCCAGACCTGTGGCAGCAGGACACTGCCCCTTCCAGGTCCATGTTAACAGGAAAAGCAACTTAGTTTTATGGTATACTCGCACTCGGTACAGTCATCCCGCTGCCCTTCTGAGGGATATACTATTTAACTTGATCTCTGTGCAAGGGATCTACAATGACCAACTTCTGTCAATTAAAACTGTACTCTCTTCCCGTTCGAAAAAGAAAAAATTGGGGGAGGCTGGATGGCTCTGTCTAGACTGGAATTTAATCCAGGCTGTGGAGGCCTGGAGAGTGTTGGTAGCAAGTGGCCATCCATTGGCCGTCTTGAGATGAATGGGATAAGCTCAGCCTAGGAGGTCAATCTCTGCATGCTCACAGAAAGCTGATACTTATTTTTTATCTCTCTAACCAGGAGTTTGAACTGGAAGGTCACAAAGAGCATGAAAGCTATCACCCGCTATTGCTCCTGCACAGAGGAGCCCTCTCCAAAACACAGGTTGAGCAGGTTAGGAAAGCAGTAGCAGAAATCACACTGCAAGTGTGAGGTGCATGAAGGCTGTGGTCCTGTGAGCTCTCCTCAGTCTGAGGAGCTTCATGAGGACTGGATTCACCCCGTGCTCCCTCACCGCTAAGGGCTCTGAGGCAGGAAAACTTTTAACCACGTAGCTGGGTAGGAAAGCTCATAGGATGACTTCAGCAGCACTGTGTTTAAAGTGAAGCCGATGCCGGTGCTCTTTCACTGAAGCAGAGTAGTAGGCTTCTTGCCCCGTTATTCTACTAAATTTTCAGACTGATTTAATCACTTATCTTGCATACATTCACTTCCAGTGGTTGAACCACCCTGCAAATGAATAATAGGGGAAATAAAACATTTGACTTGAAAACAAGAAAAATGATATTAGGATTATTCTGTGCTAAGGTAGAGAGACACATAAACCAGCAGTACGAACAGCTTAAACTGAATTGTGAAATAGCCTGAGAATGTCTTTTCACTGCCATTTCCTTGATTTCAACACCACCAAGTTTGTCATGTATGACGGGTTTGTGGTTGTTGTGACACTGTTGGAGAAAATTGGATTTGGGGAAAGTTTTCTTAGTTCCTTAAATAATTCAAAATGTTTTCCAGTTGTTTGGTTTTTTTTTTGGTTTTTTTTTCCTCTTCAGTGCAGCTTTGTTCTGCAGCGGTACATTTTTTGTAAAGTAGATTTTTGTATAGTATTGCATCGCCGTGGCAGTGTATAATCCTCAGAATATATCCAAGGGATTTCCAGCCACCCTCTTGGATTTCATAACAATACTTGCAATTAGAAGCCCTTCTGCACAGAAAATTAAAATGCGGATACGTACTCATGGGCTTAAAAAATAGCTGAAGTCATCCAGCACTGAAGGCACAAGTCGGAGCCTGTGATGAGTGTGTTTGCTGTCAGAGTGCAAGCTGTACCGAAGTAACGTTTTGTGAGTGGCCTAATTTTACAGACATAGACATATGACGGGTAACCACAGCTTGCTTTAAAGGAAGTATTAAGTCCATTTCTGTGGTGGGGTTAGCCTTCTAAACATACTAGCCTGATTGCCAGCATCAAAAATGCATGCCTGTGCTTCTGTCCAAGGATTGGGCTTAATCACGATCCTCCTCACTGGAGCTGGCTTCTGAGGTCCCGGAAAGTCTGCCCTGGTCCCCAGGTCTGGAGGGACCTGACCTGGGTTGGTGCTGCAGGACCACTGTCCTGTGGCTCTGCCTCTCTGCCTTGGGCTTTGCTGGAGGAGCACTGCTTTCATCACCCGACTTGCGCAGCACCCTCAGTCTCAGGGGTTGTCCTTCCCGTGGGTGGCAGGTCCGTCCTGCCTGCCACCTCTGCTTCAATGCCTGCAGAAACCCTAGAGCTGGGAGGAGGTAGAGGTGCGGAGCGTGCGCAGCTGCCAAGCTCCTTTTGCATGCTGATGGGGAGAACGGATTTATAACAGAAGTAATTTTTTATATGGGTGAGTCCGATGGATTCAATAGAATTATGTCTGTGCAATATGTATATTTGAGATAACACCGCGGAGCCAGTTTTAATCCTCCTGGCTGAGCTGCCAGTACAAGTAAAAATCATGAGATAGGTGCCAGGAAGTGGAAGGATTTAAGGAAAAATTATAAACAGACAGACTTTCTCAAACACAGGCACATACATCTAACCTTACACCTAATCTGCTGTTGAGAAGATAAGATATTTTCTTAGATAAAAATTATTCAAGGGTACGTGGGTTTTGGGGGTACAGTGACTGCTTAGGGCTTTTCAGGCACTGCAGACAATACCCCGACATCCCTGCGTAAAGCAGAATGATATACAAGTAATGCAGCTGGACGTGTGATTGATTGTGTTTGCCTCTTCAGCCCGCTGATGGAGAGGTATCTTGGTACAGATTGCTTCTGAAGATACCACTTCAGCAGCATGCAACCAGAAGAAGGTTGGGAAGTGAGAGAAAAATGTTCTTTGCTACAAGGAAAACTGTTGGGCAGTGTTGTGAATGGCAGAAGGTTAATCCGGTCTGGTTTAAGTCATGAGGTCATTGCAGCCAGAAAAACTCAGCTGAACACTGCCAACAAGTCAGGTCTTACTTTGCTGTTGAGAAAGGTTTGTGTTCCCTGGTGAGTTTGTCTTTTTGCCTCCCCCCTTTTTTTTTTCCTTTTTCTTCTCTTTTTTTTTTTTTAATTTTTTTAATAGGAGAGAGGCGACTGTACTTGCAATTCTTGCTTATGATTCCTAGCTGAAAGAGGAGCAGCCCTTCATGGAGAGAGATGAAAGACATTAGGAGTATTTTTCTTACATTCCAGTGTAAGCAGAATAGCAAAGTACATACCTGAGAAGTTTCCAAACACAACACACATCTATTTACATATTTGATTTCAGTGGTGATACATGATAACCTGGGATTTCATTCAAAGGATCTTGATGGGGATTTGAAAGCTCTTCTTCCCGGAGCGTTCACAAAATAACTGCTGAAAGCTGAAGGACCTTTTGTTGGCAAACTAAATCCATGGCGAACAGGGAGGGAGAGAGGCTGGAGACAGTTTTCTTATGCGGAAAATCCTCTCTGTGCTTACAAGCGTGGGGGTAAATTCCTGGCCCTTTTGAAAGCGATGGGAATGTTTTTTCAGTGACTTCAGTGGCACCAAAACTTCACTCAGGTTTTGGAGAGGCTTTGGTCCCTCTGTAACTTGTTCTAAGACCTGTTGACAGATGCAGCAGCTTTCCTGTTAGCTTGTTGTGCATCTTCCCAGCAGAAAAGGATCTGTCAGCTCCTGTCGGCAGTGCGTGGTCACGGGCTTGCTGTGATGGCATCTGACCCGGGAGCGAGGGACACATCTGAAGATGTGCCTTTTCTCTCCCACTATTAAAGCTGTAGTGTTGCATAAGCAGCAGTGAGATTATAGGGGTTGTGTTTGAGGGAGCGAGCAGTTGTGCTGGTGCTTTACCCCATGTGTTTTAACCCGCCACAAGATTAAGGTTTCTTTGCTGAGAAACAAAGACAGCAGTATGGTTTGTGTATACATTCCCTCTTGGCTCCTTTGCATGACAGCTGATGTGTAAATAGGACTTTGAGAAGAGAGCCGGGATCAGACCTTTCTCTTTCTAAAATGTGTGGAAGTTTGTATATGCTGAAGGATGGTCCGGAATGGAAAATTCAGCATTTGCTGCTCTCCAGAATACTCCCGAGTAATTAAGTTACCACAATTAAGCATTGCTCAATGGCTCAAAATTTAGACCTGAGAATAGCTTATACGATGCGTCAGTGCTGTTCGCATTACCCAGCCCCTGCATTTCAGCGTGGAAGAGGGAAACTGAGCCAACAGCCTGCAAAGCTTTAAAGGCGAGCACAGAGGAGGGTCTGCCGAGTTCGCGTGAGGGAATTTTTCTTCAGGAGATTCATTTTCAAGCAATCGTAAAGGCAGGGGCAGAAGGTGTCTGCTGAGCACCATGCACCTGAGGGGGGCTCGCATGTGTTGCCATGTGAGGTGCTAGTTTACCCCCATTTCCAGCTTTTGCAAATACGTAAATGGCCTTTCGTGCTGGGAGGGAAAGGTCGGGCATGGGTCTGTGCTACGTGTGCTGCTTTGTCCCGAGCAGGGCCATCCCTTGGGAGAGACTCCACGCTCCTTTTTTAAGAAATAGGAGTATTTGGCAGTGGTCACACCAAGTCTGCCTGAGTTGGAGTTCTGTTTTTGTTTTCCTGAAAGGAACAGGACAGTTTCCCCTTTTATTTAAGACAGAACTTTCAGCGATTTCAGCTGGCTTTTGATCCTCTTCCAGCTTCAGAGGTTTGGATCGAGGCTCAGTGCTCAGTCTGACTCTTCTATAAGTTAATACTCAGAGAGTTTTGATTATAGCAGGAGCAGTCTCTTGGGCAGTCCTCGCTTTCTTCAGAGTTACATAGAAATGTGCTCTTAGAGGAATTCAGTCGTACTCAACAGAACACCTTCTCAGAACAGGAGAGTTTGCCGGGATTGTGGCTTGTAGTTGCCTCAGGACTGCCCTGTGGCTGAAAAGTAGCAAGAACATAAGTTTTGGCAATCTCTGTGCTGATTTACCGTAGCACATTTGGAGAGGTAAACCCATGCATGCACTCGCAGTCCTTACTTTCAGGTGTCTTCCTATATACTTCCACAAGTGTTTCCTTTTTATTCAGGACAGCCTGCTCAGGCAACTGGTTTTCTCCGAAATAAATTGCGTAGCTTGTTTGGGAGCACTATGTATGTTTTTCTTAAGTATTTTTCTCCCATTCCTGAAACACATTCAGATTTTTTAACCTTCTTTGCAGATGAGCAGGGACAGGGGAGGTGTAGAGGGAGGGTTAGACTCGCATCGCTCAGGCGATACACCGCAGTGCTTACAGCCTGTCCCTGAAGAGGGTTGTGCTCAGAGCATTGTTGTTTTGATCACACACAGGTTGGTTCGTGCTGCCTCTGCCCTTGCAGCACGTCGCTTTTGCAGGATACTTGTTCTTTAATGGTCTAGTCAGGGAAAACATAGGGGCTGATCACGCTGACACCCAGCACAGACCAGTGGACCAGTACTGTATGCACCAGTTAGATGAAGGTTGGACATGATACATGATATCAGAAGAAAGGGGGGGAGAGGAAAGATGCATAGGGATTTTCTTCTGACTTTTCAGCTTTTTTGGTAAATTTTTTTGTTTCCTGTGTAGCCCGGTGGCTTGGCCTCTAGTACTGCAGATAACATTTTTTTATTTTTAAATCACTGATATTTTCTACGTATGTGGCTACATTCCAGCTCACAGGGACTGGCAGAAAACTTTTACTCTAGTTTTTTGGGCAAGGGAAGCTATGGAGGAGGCAAGATTTGCGGTGAAGGTTTTCTGTAAGTGTCAGCACCCATGGCTGGGACAAGCTGGCAAAGAGAGATCCAACTCCATTTCAGCGCCTGAGCCCAAAACTGATTTTCAAAACATCACAAGAACATTTAGACCCTTTGAAAATCAGGTTAGAAACATCCAGTTGGAAGAATTCATTCTATGGACATTTTGAAAAATTCAAAAACCAACAACAGCAAAAAAAAGCCTCAAAATGCTGGGTGCTAACACTTGAAAATCTGGTCTAGTCGTTAAAGCCTGGCTTAAAGCACAGAAGAGGTTAATTCCTTTGATTGCTGCATGTGAGCTTTCACAGCATGGCCTGGGAAGGGAAGTTGGGTCTTTCTGAGGGAGCCTGTGCCCATGTTAACTCTCCATCCCCTTGCAGCAGGGTGGAGTATGTAAGGCAGCAATGTCTCTGTCATTTGCGGGGAATGATCCCGTGGGCTTTGAGACTTTTACTCGTCTTCTCAGATAAAGCAGAATGTTCTCTTTGGCATTAAATTTTACTCCCCTTTTTCTTTGGGGTGATGGAATAGCTATTTCAAGAAGGGTTCATTTGGGGATCTGTCATAGCCCAGACTTCTTGGCTTTTGGTGTTGCACCTCATAGGAGGTGAATAAACATATGTGATGTTGGCCCAGCAGTTTTTCTTCATATGGTACTGGTAGGAGAGAAGCCATAGCTGGTTATTCAGAAGAAATATTTTGTATTCAAAATAAGTATTTTGTAGTATGGATTTTCTCAGGCCAAATGGTGTTATCTGCCCGAGCCTACAAAAGGTAGTAGCTCCACACGAATAATTGTGAGAAAAATTCTATGAAAGAATTTCTATGTGGCAGAAAAGTCCAATGGAAGAAAGGATTCAAATGAGGGCTTTCTGGCTGTTAAGGTTCACTTAGACAGTTCAGCGACAGGGGGAAATTGCAGCTGTGTTACAATGGTCTCCAGCCCAAATTGAGGAACATCCAAAGTCAGTTTCAGCTGCAGCATGTAAATACTGTTGAGGTTGAACTTGCAACGTGGTTTGGCACAGCCCAGGGAGAACAATTTAAAAAACAAAACAAAACAAGGGTTTAAAATGGATGGTATTGTTACAGCCTTAGAAGAGCAATGGTAGCATTTTGGCAGGGTTTGATGCCCACTGTAGGACTCTTATCCAGGTCCAGTGTGCTAGTAGAGATGAAGTGACAGAAATTAGGGATTAAGTAGCAAGATGCCCATCTCTTTGCATCTTTAAAATGACCTACAAAACCAGGACCTAAACCATTTTGTACCATGCAGCAGCTTTGCTGTAACACCACCAGTGATTAGGGATTGATGTTACTACTTGTCTTTCTGATAATTTAAACCTAAGCTTTAATTCAACCCTGTGGTTCTCCAGTGGCTAAATATACTGTCTCAGTGTCCTTACTATGCATTTTGACCCAGAGACGGCTGCAGGGTGTCTTTCACCATTGCAGAAGTCAGCAGTACAAAAGACAACTCTGTCAGAGCGTCAAAGTCCATCCAGCTCCAGAGCAATAGGAGTACTTTGAAGGAACTAGTTATTTGGGAACTGGAAACCAGACTGCCAGATCACTGTTCTGTTGAGGTCATCGCTTTGGCTAGTTGTCTTTTGATTCAGACTTGGTGAAGCAATGAGGAAGGAGCAGCAGAACCAGAAGGCCCTTGTCAAGATTTTAAGTAAGGAACACTTAATTTCATAAATATATCTTCAGAAAATTCCATCTTTGCTCATTGCTTCAATCTGGAGAATATCCTGGGGTTGTTTACTTTTCGTACGTTGTCATAGTTTTCAGTGTGTTTTGAAAGAGTGGTTCAACAGTGGAAATAATGTCAGAAAATCTAGTAATTGGGCAATTATTCTTTTCTAAACCTATGCCTACCTAGACCTTCACTGGTGTATATTTTTTGGACATGTAGAGCTTGACAGAGATGGTGTAGGCAGAAAAAATAAACCATGCATTTGTGCTATGTGTGCACTGCCAAGTGCCTTTGCTCTGAGCACTCTGGACTCTGCTAGTGACATTTATTGAGTCTTCATAGCCAGTTTATGGCATAATAATTACACGTATGGATTCCCTGCTGCATATCAGGAGCTCAGTGTGTTGTCATTAAAAAGAAAGAAAAAGTTAACCAGTCTAAGAAGTTACTGAAATCCAAAACCATCTTCAGGATTGGCTTCTGTTAGTGTAACTGGTGGAAGAAAGTCGTGTTTAAGGAGCTGCAGCAGGAGTCCAGTAGGAGCGATGTTTTGTTTCTTTGGTTTTTCTCCAAGGGGGATCACCTCAGCACTCTCAAATCCACTGTCTCAGTGAAGCTGTGTTAAGGCTTCCCCATGTGGCTGCTGGGACAGGCGCAGGGGTTCGTATTGTTGGTAAAAGCGGAAGGTGCTTTCAGGTTTCAAACTTCAGTTATTCTGATGCTCACCCAGAGCATCACCCAGCAATCGGATCCACAGCCTGTTTTCTTTCTGTGTTTCTTTCTGATGGAGAAAGCTCTCTCTTCCTTTATGCACGCCCGTCTGTTTCTTCCGTTAAGTGATGGCATATCCGCGTGCGTTAATACCAAAACTGAAGTTATCAGGGAGTTGTGAAGCATCCGCACCTCTTTGCCATGCATAAATTATGTATCTAGGGATCACTCAGTGGAAGATTCCTAGCTGCCAGCTTCTGGCATGGGTTCTTCACCAAAACCAGGTGCAGTAACAGACATCTCATCTTACATTGTGCTGTGGGTGCACACATGCCCTGTTCTGCAAGAAACGCTGCTCCAGAGCCATGTGGCCTCAGCTGAAAGTTTCATCCTCTGTGTTCCCAGCAATTTTTTTGTGACTTGCAGTGCAGTGTCTCTCCTCAATAGCAAGTGGCTGATGACAGATAAAAGGTGATAGCTCACTGGCAGTTTTGTAGGTAAGAACTGGAATATTGGAGTATGTCTCTTAGGCTCCTTTTGTGCTGTCTGAAGCCTCGCTGCAAGAGGCTAGAAGCGATGTCTGAGTGGAGAGCGGTGCAAGTGTTGCTGTTGAAGGGCACTGATTAGCTAATGGATTCGCTCATAACTTCGTGTCACAGCAGGATGGAGTTTCAGAGCTAATGGAAAGCTGATGTACAACTGATTTACCTCTGAGGGCTGATCGCAGTTCCCAAATATAACCTGTAGGCCTCTGTAATTTGTTTCACTGTATTTATATATCCCCTTTCATTGCAGAGAAGGTGGTTTCCAGCAGGATTCTGCAGTCACGTCAAGGTCAGGAGGGGTGAGCAGAGTAATTATCCCTGGGCTTTGGGAGCCCAGATGCATTAAACAAGTTTCTTATTTCTTGGAGAGACTTTCCCTGGAAAAGAGGAGAGGATTTGTGACCCGAGTGTGCCTGACAGGAAGGACGGGATCCTGCTGGAAAGATGTGCCTTTGGAGCTGCCTTCCAGCAGTCCTGCGCATGCTGCTTCACTTACACTTCTGGATGTCCTTAAAGGCAGCCCAACCCGGCTTGCGGCAGGGACCCGTGTGTTGAGGAGAGAATAGAATTCATGCAGTGGGAGTAACGATGTCACATTTTGCTGCTGGCTAAAAAGAAAAAAATACAGGATTTGCTATCAGTGAGCTGAAATCTAAACAATCTAAATGGTCCTAATAGTTAGAGGGGGTTAGGGAAGCTTGCCAGAGCGTGGAAAGCATAACAACTGCATTTAATAACAATCAAGCTACTCTTATAAATATTTGCATGTGCTGCTTCAAAGCCTACTACATGGTCATTCATGTACTGCAGTTAGAAAGACAAGGAGGGGAAGAAAAAAAAGAAAAAAAGGAAGAAAAGGGCACTCCATGTTTTGTAGCTGCTGTAATAAAGAACGGGCAAAGCACCAGAAAGAAAAGAAAAAGGAAAAGAAACCCTCCAAAGTTTAATAAACACAAAAGGGAATAAAAATAAATCTTGGGAGCATTTATTACAAGCCCTTGATGGAAGGATTAGATTGAAGCTTTCAGCCTTTCCAGTGTGGGTGTATGTGTGAAGTCGGCCTGTCTGGCCCCTTCCAATGAGAACAGAAAAGTTGTTTACATTTGCTAACTTGGGCTGTGCATATAATTGATTTTTTTTTCTTGTTGTTTCAATAGCAGAAATGAAACTTCAGAGGGGGAAAAAAAGCCTCGTTTGGACACAATTGAACCGAGGCCTTTTTCCTCTCCAGAGGGAAAGCCCAGCTCCCACAAGAGCTGTGTCAAACAGCATTTTGTTTGACAAACGGAATGTTAGTACACGCAGTACTTGTGAGGAAAGCTGTGGATGTGCAGGGCTTAGCTTTCAAACCAGCTGTGGAGGGCAAAAGTGTCATCCTTTAACGCAGGTCATTCCTGATTTGGGGAATATCTCCAGCAGGAAACAAACTCCTTCCATTCCGTCTTTCGGTTCAAGACGGCTTGACTTCTCGCTCTCTCCCAGAAGCCGTGCCTGGGGTCTGTGCGCTCTTCTGGACAGTCAGTCAGAGGACGTGCTCAGTCTCTCCTGTTGACAATGCTCCAACCTGGAGCAGTGCTGCAGACTGTTGAGTATTTTGGGATAGGTCTCCTGCACCCTTCCCAGGTGGAGGGCAGGACTGCTTTCTGTCCTAGTTGCTGGCACAGGAGCTTAGAGGACACTGGACATGACAAAATAAGAAGCACAGAAACCACAGTGTCCTTTTGCACTTAAACACTCACCAGAGTGTGTTTTAACGTGGCAGTTTGGACTGTCCCATGTAAAACAGCTGATGAAGTTTCAGCTCGTTCAGAAAAAAAACCACCAAACCAAAAAAACCCCAAACCCTAAAAAGAATAAAAATGATGCTGGGTGTTCA
>NW_010429864.1:18703-23697 GCF_000710305.1 Buceros rhinoceros silvestris | reverse complement strand
AGCAGGCTAAAGGGAGGAGGGGGGATGCTGCCTTCACCTTCTCCAACTGTGTCTTGTAACTCTGGTCTCAACTCTGCTATGATGATTGTGATTATGATTATTACAGCTGGAAGTCTTCAGTTTTTTGAGGGTTGAATTAATAATTTAAAGATGATAAAAATGGAATCTTAGATTGCATTTACTATTCCCTCTCTCCAAAACAAAATAAATCTGTATTTTCCTAGCTACAGGAAACATATTGATTTAATTCCACTCATTAATGATAACGGTTCAAAGAATACTTGAGGAGTCCAGTCTGTAGGAGGGTAACTGTGTTTGCAGGATAACTTCATCAGAGCCATCCAGGCGTCTACTGGAGTCGTTGGGCCAAAACCAGAGGGGAGTCCAGAGGTATCCAGCTGAGTCTGAATTGATACAACTGTCAGGTTAAGGTGGAGTCACAAAGAAAGATGACTTGCAGCATCTGAGATCACTTAAAGACTAATCCAAAACCTTGTAGACTCCATAGGTTTCTGTCCATTCCCTTAAGGATAGTTGCAAGACTCAGTTCTCTTTCTTAATGTTGATTAACTTCCATGTAAACCCCAATTCTGCAGTCAGCCATTCTTTTTCAGAGGAAAGGTTCCAGCTATTAAATAAAACTTACCTTTTTATTTAGCAGTCCATAAATAATGCCTTTTCCTGAACTGAATTCCCATGGATACTGTTGTGAATGATAAAGACACCACATTTCTTACGTGGGTTTCTGCAAGGCATAAAACTGTCGTGTAAGAGGGATGCAGCTTCTGTAAGGCAAGAATTAATTCTTATTCATGGTGAGCGTCCCATGCCTGCCTTCCAATGTAGGTAAATGCTCATTTGCTGTGTATGTGAATGCAAGCCCAAAAACATGCACACTGAAAGAGTATTCCTTCTCTGTCTTCTTTATATGTGGAAGAGAGGAAAGATGTAAATGCAGAGATGGTTCCAGAAAATCTGTTCAGATACATATTCACAATTTGTAATATACAGTATCTAAAATACAGGAACTGAAAAGAAAGACTACAAATATAGGACCGGACAGTTCTAGAAATAAGTTAGAAGCTAAATATAAATCAAACTGGCATTTAAATAGGAGTTTTCAACCTGAAATAAAGTCAAGGCAAACAGAGTTTGTCTGTGCCAGGGCAAGCGGCTGGCTGCTAGTTTGGCTTGTCCACAGGGAATGAAATGGTAGGTTGATGTCTCAAATAAATGACAGGGAAGGACAACTTACAACTCATCCTGGAAGCATCAATCTTATATATACATCTTCTTATGCCAAGTTATATTCCTAGTAGGATTAGGTTTGGCTGAAGAACAAGTAGTAGTCTGGGAGTTTCCTATAACAGAAAAATAAGTGGAAGAGATTATATCTCTCTTAAATGAGAATATAATCTCTGAGCTGAGTAGCTTTTATAAGAATTCACAAAATTTGTATTGAAATCGTCGTTGCATGCATTATAAAGCTTTCCTCAGGAAGCCTTAGTTTGGTGTTTTGAGAGAGACCAGACTAAGGTGTTTCTCATGGGGGAGAGGAGCAGTTCTGCTTTTTTTCTGAGGGTTCTTGCTATGAGGTTGTATCAGTTTTCTGTCAGTAAATCTGCTAGGCAAGAGTAGTGGTCATGATGCTTTGGGGTTTATTTTTGAGCACTGCAGAGGTGAAAATTTGAGAACCTTTTTTTGTTTCTTTAATTAAGTGGGATCATAAAGAAGCCTGGGGCTTCCTGTTTGTATTTATACCTCTTAGCCATCTGACCTTACTGAGGGTCTGCTTTGGGAAGTACTCTTCCAGAGGATTTCTTGAAGTATATGTCATCGCTCACTTATAATGCATCTACAGTTGAGGCTGAGATTGTTTCCTGATTGCTGAAGATTTTCTCACAGCTAGGATTATTTTGGGGATTTTTTTACCTCTGATCATTTAGAAAAGAGATGTTGGGTCATTTGTGTGGACGAAGTATGTTTGTGAATTTTGTGAAGGTAATGAATTTGCTTTATTCCTTGCGTGACTGCCTTGCGACTACTTCTTTGAACTTGGAATTATTCAAAGAGCTACCACGAATCAGTTATTAAATGTGTAACTGTGAGTGGTGTTGTCTTGAGCAGCCAGGAGCTGCTGCGTGGCTCTCAAGTTCTGGTAGCAACAGGCAGTCTAGAAACACTAAATATTTGCAAGAAGGTGTTAAGTTACTAATAAGCCCTATTGATACGAATAAATATTCTTAAGGATTTATTCTATCTACCTTTAATCTTTCCTAGTGAAAAATAAAGGCAAATGTACTGCACTTTATGCACTTCGGTTTCCACACTGTGAGAGGAAACCTTTCCCTTGGTTCGAACGGAGATTTTTATCAGGGCCTTTGTTATTTCGACTCCTCTCCGAGTGTGGCTCTGTGGTTTGAGGAGAGCCTGGCTAGGCAGCGAGGCGAGGAGGGAGGGCATGCCCCAGGGAGGGTGGTCAGGTCCTGATGCTGAAACAGCCGCAGATCATCGCTGAACCCGTTAGGGTGAGGCAGGTTGTGCAGAAGTGCTCTGCTGCTTAGCCTCAGTCAGGTGTTACAGTGGGGAGGGAGGAAGAGACTGCTTTGAAACTTAAACCGGTGTGTTTAACACTATTCTTGAAGACTTGAGTCCTTTTTATTAACTGTTTTTTCTGCTTCCCCGCTGATATATAGTGAGTGGTGTTATGTTTATGGCTTTTAGTGCTTCTGAGTATTCAGAATTCGTGTAATTCTGTTCATAATGTCTACTATCTGCCTGCCTTCTCCTGCCTGTCTTCCTCCTCTTCCCTCCCCTCCACTGTCACTATAATCAGAATGACTATTTTGTTCCAATAATCCTTTAATAACTAAATGTGCAACAAAATCTGAAGCTGGCTAATCTATATTTCATATTCTGGGGGGAAATGAGCTTCAGAGAACGTACAGATTGGATGAGTTGCTGTGATTTGTCATCTTAGGAGATTCCTGTGAACTCTGTGCAAGTCTCAAGGCATTTGCCAGATAGCAACTGCTATGATTTTTTCCCAATTTATAAGCATTTGGGATTTTCCACTAGTATATTGAAAGAGGGGAGGTTTAAATGCATGACCTGAAATAGAGTTGGAAATAGTTGCTAATCTCCGTTAATATGGTATTCCTGTAATCAGACACATGTGGGGTTCTTGGAGTTTTTTAACTTTTTATTAAATGTTAAGAATATTAAATTGGCCGTTGGAAACTGAATCATGCCGGATGTATTTTCCTTGCTGAGGCTGTCTTACGTTACACTGTGTGAAGGAACAACGTGTTTGTAAAAAAATAACAAAATCACATTTCTTGCAGATGCCATCCCGCCAAGCTACTACAGCCTTTACTTCCGAATTGTCAGATTTGATGTCTCAGCGATGGAGAAAAATGCCTCCAACTTGGTGAAGGCTGAGTTCAGGGTCTTCCGCCTGCAGAACTCAAAGGCGCGGGTCTCGGAGCAGCGGATAGAGCTGTATCAGGTACAGTGGCATGTCACATGCATCATCTCCACATCTTTCTGCAGCAAACCCACGTTGTACCTGTCTAGCTGGTGGAACAAACTATGGGGAGAAGCAGTTGAGTCCTGAATTTCAAAAGTAGCCTCTTATTTTTCCTGAAAAGGACTTTATTCAAAGTCATATGAAGCTGGAACGTGCAGACTTTTTCTAGCAATTGTGCCTCAGGACTCCAAAGTTCCAGCATATATCAGTAAGTGACAGAACAAGACATCAAACAAGTCATCCCCAGGATCTCCGTCTCCCAATGCCTGGCCTGCACTCTAGTTTACACAGAAGTCAAATTCCTCTCTCTGGCCTGGGTTCCAGCGAAGCCTGTTAACCATTCCTTGCAGAAATGACGTTGTTAATAACTGACTTTCAAAGCTTAGCAGTTTCAGACTTGGCCTCTGTATAGTAGCCCAGAGGTTGAGGCAAAGGAGTGGACAATTCAGGGACTGAGGAGTGAGGAGGAAGATGACCCCATGACTTGCTCACTCCTGAGTGTCGATATAATTGATGTCATTTAGTCTTTAAAGACTTTAAAACTGGTAAAGTCACTTACACAGAGCCTATGCATTCATGCCAATGTTGTCTAGAGCATATGTCATCTGATGCTGAGTTCACAGCGACAAAATGGGGCTCAGCTCCCAGCAGATTGATGCTGAGTAAAATTCATGGTTGTTCCAGTAACCCAGGACTTGTTCTGCTGAAAACCCTGCCAGGTAGGATACCGTCTTTAAAAGCGTTTTGAGCTGCCCCTCTTTGGCTCTGATCTTGCTGCCCTCATTAGCTATGCCCGAGCACCGCCCCGGGTTTGCAGCACTGTCGAGTCCAGTTCAGATCCGGTGGGTGCAAACTGGGGTCAGTCCTCTACCTCACTCTCAGCAGTCACCTTTCCTGCCTGGTCTGGTCAAGTGCAGGCCAGGCTTGAGCCAGAGCGGGGTTTGGGTTCACATTCTTGGCTTATGCTGTCGCTTCAGCAACCCTAGAGGCTGACAGCAGGGAGAGGCACACTGGACTGTTCAGACATTGTTTGAACGTAGGAGAAGTGTGATTCCCAACTGAATGTGGTTCAGGTCCAGAGGTGGTCACTGGGTGTTTGGCTTCATGACAGTGACCTGGCTGTCTTTGTTCCTAAGGACGGGCTGGCGGAAGAGTTGAGTAGGTAACGTGATTTGTTAAAAGAGGAAGCTAGGAATCCTTAATGAGAGCTGCTGGTGTCATCTGTATCTAACAGCCATCACAGAGGATGACACTACGAGTCCCTGTGATGCTGCCACACCAGCCTGTTAAACATCTGTATGCTCTGGCTTGACCTCACTGTTCAGACAGCCTAAAAGTTGTTGGTGGCATCTCTGGGCTTTCTGCTGTGTTATTTTTGAGAGTCAGCCACCTAAAAAGAAGACAGCTGTGGTTGCCTGAGCTCAGTTCATTGCTTCTCTGTGTTTGAGGAATGTGGGACACAAAG